>NW_011187542.1:0-782 GCF_000146605.3 Meleagris gallopavo | reverse complement strand
GTATAATTTCTAACAGCACGGACACTACAGAAAAACACTTAGCACAGCAAAGCAACAATACGTTCTCATAAGGCTTATAATTCATTCTTTTAATCTCCATTCTTATATTTTCTGTGCCATATTTGTCAGATGGAGTCTAAGCTGCAAATGCGGACCTCAAACACATTAAAATGCAGATGATGTTCAAATTCAAGACATCAGGAGTATCAAATTGCAGATAATCCATTTCAGTTTTCAATCTGAGAGCTGCACTTCTTTTTTCTTTTCATTTTTATGCTCATCAGGCTCAGCTGGGGAAAAACATATGTATGATGTTCCATTTCCACCATGCACCATATACTGTGTAATCAGTTATGGGAAGAATTGTGGAAGGCTGGGGGAGGGCAGTGGAGAGGAAAAGATTTATGCTTTAATGAGTAACTCTTAGCAAGAAAGAGATGCTTACTTTGCAAGTTTGCTTCTCTGCAGGGAATATCTAACAGTTCTGAGAATGAGCTCTCGAGTACAAAGCTAGCAGAATTTTTCAGGCTGTCGCTGATCCAAAACTCCCTTCAAAGTAGCACCGTCAGCACGACAAGCTAATGTTACAAGAAGGTCTTTCAAGAGAGCAAAAAGGGGCTCTAACAGAGAAAGGACAGATTTGGTAAGATCAACACAAACAGCCAATAAATAAGTTCTGAAGTTCCTGAAGGAACAGAAACATCAGTTAAGTTGGTTACAAAAAATTCAAAGCAGCAGAACTAAGCCATAGGAAAATGCACACTGAGATGCATCAAAAGCTG
>NW_011187541.1:0-751 GCF_000146605.3 Meleagris gallopavo | reverse complement strand
TCAGGATCACAGTGCTGAAACCATCAGCTGCTTGTGTCCACTCTGAGGACCGCATGGGATCAACCTGCACTGCCTGGCTCACAGAGCACAGAGCTGTACCTGTAGGTCTGCACATTGCCTACCAGCCTTGCCTACAACCATTTCACAGCCACAGTAATGTCTGCACTTTGCAGAAGGAATTCCTGCACTTTAAGAATCTCAGCTTAAGGTCAACTTCTGTGTTTAGTCATGAATCCAGCAGTTTCCTCTCTGGATTGCTGCAGAAGATTTACCAAGAAGCAAATGTGATTTGCCTTGAGATTCCCCTTCAATGAAGGCTTTTAAAACAGTCGTGTAATTCAGCTGTGATTGTGCTGGGGAAGTTCATGCTTCGTGGGGCAGAGCTGAAGGTTGCTGCCTGTTCCTAAAGTTGAAACAGTTATTCTGCTAAATGCTAACAACCGTTTCTACGAGAAGATTCAAACAGCATTTCATTCCAGCCCTGTTTTTAACAAAAAACAGCGTGAGAAGTTACACGAAGAAGAACTGGGAATGCCTCTGATAGCCATGCTCACAGTCAAAATTTGGCTATGTTGTAGGTTGTTGTGCAGACTCTTAAACCACACTTTAATAGGCTCGCTCTTGGGTTTTGGGGCTTGACATCACAAAATAGCAATGTTACTGGCAACACAAGACAATTACTAGCAATAGGAAACAGTGCACACTGTGAAAGTATTTACCATTTCTGTGATCTCTGCAATGTCTTCCCTGT
>NW_011187540.1:0-742 GCF_000146605.3 Meleagris gallopavo | reverse complement strand
GGCTCAGATGTTTTTGTTTTAACCTAGAAGGGTTTGTTCTCCGATTTAATTATCTTTTGTGGCAGTAATACTTCATGTTAACCAAAGGATCTCAGAGTTTATTGTTATCTTGCCACTGAAATCTTTGCAACTACCAAGTATATCTGTAGTTAGCAAACAAAGAACTCTCGATAACTGCAAAAGTAAAATTAATATTCTGGACATCCATGATTTCTACAGTTGAGTGTATGTTTTAATATTCTCTTATCTTCCTCACTCTGCTTACAGATTCTCCCTGGGCACTTTTTAAAAGGCTGTAGGACTGATTTCCCATGGTATGCTCCACTTTTGGAGTGTCTCCCTAGGTTACAGCATTTGTGTTGTGAGTCGTGCTGCTGCTTTAGTTCTGTCTAGGTAAACATGACTTAATGAGCTGTGATTGGTGTGTGGTTGTGGAGGTTCTGAAAATAGCCTCTGCAAAACAAGCGTTTTATTTGTAGAATACGAGAATCTGTGAAGAAGGAGTTGAAACAACAAAAAATGGTTCACGCACAGTCATTGCCTGGTCAAGAAAGCATCTCAAATTTAATTTATCAGTTCTTTCACTATAGTTAAATATAATTCTAGAGATTCAGAGACATTAGACACATAACATCCCCCTTCTCTTCCTTCTTTTTTTTTTTTTTACTATTCTATTTTTATTTCTTTATTTCAGATAATTTCTGGAATTATATTTATTGGACACTTTCAGGGAAACTCTTTT
>NW_011187539.1:0-446 GCF_000146605.3 Meleagris gallopavo | reverse complement strand
ATCTTATTTATCTGTTTTAGGAAGAATGCTTCAGTTGGTCTACAGAATGCTCACAAACAATTTTATTAAAAAGAGAAATCATACCCAGTGAATGCACTGACATTAAAATATGTACATTGAGAGGATCAAAAGGTCCCTGAAGCCCTTGGATCTCTTTTATTTGGATTCAATTGGGAGCCAGGGAGTCAAATGAGTTCTTCATAATTTGTTACACAGGTTTCTACCTCTGAACAGGTGTTTTCTGAACCCCTTCATCACTAATATTATTTGAACATCTCTTTTGATTCCTGTTAAATCAGAGAATCATACATTGGAATCATAGAATCATTTTAGCTGGACGGGAACCTTAAAGAATTAAAGAATTAGAGAATAAATCTAATCACAACTATAAAGGAAAATCCTCTTTAGATTAAGGAAGATATGCAGGCTCCTCTGAAAGCCTTCAT
>NW_011187538.1:0-720 GCF_000146605.3 Meleagris gallopavo | reverse complement strand
GTGACCCTGGTGGTGTACTGGACTTTCTCGAGGAGGTGCACCATAAGCAAGAAAGCATTTCTGACGCAGGACCAGTTGTGGTCCACTGCAGGTAGAGTGATGCACTGTGCCTCTGCTTCTGTGGAATTCTATTGGATTCTTCTTTTTACATCTATTGATGATGTATTGCTTGGGATCGAGCTTGGATCGTTGCTTGGGATCACTACTCTACCATCCCGTCTCCTATGAATGAGATCACTCCTCATTTTTAATGTATGAATTTTTGTTTAAATAAGGCAAGGAAACATTTGATCTTTAATTGTGTCTGATCCAAGGTTGTTAATAAATACTAAGAAACGGAAAACACTGCTACAACTTCTACTTCTGTCTCTGTAAAAATTTAGGCCTCTGTTTTCTGTTGTCTGTGTAGTTTTATTTGTCTTTAGCTGTAGTCTGAAAATCTAATGTTGCTTAGTGTTGGACTCCTAATTTAGATTAGTGTTCTAACGCCTACTCAGAGCAAAATGGTATTTTCTTTTCTACAGTGCTGGGATTGGACGAACAGGAACTTTCATTGTGATTGATATTCTTATTGACATAATCAGAGAAAAAGGTAGGTTTCCTCAACCTTCTGTTTTCTGCTGGGACACTGACATAAGTCATAGGAGCATCAGAGTAGAAACAATAGTAATGTTCACAGGGGATTCTAATGTTGTTCCAGAGTGAGTACTCGTTTGCCAT
>NW_011187537.1:0-504 GCF_000146605.3 Meleagris gallopavo | reverse complement strand
TTGTGGAATTCAGTGCCGCAGGAAGGTGCTGGTGTGGACATTCAGAAGAAAAGGTCTTCCAGGAGGGAAGGATGGGGCCATCTTGCCTGGAGGGAAAAAAAAAACAAAGGTGGAGCAGGTTCTATGTTAAATCCTGTGCCTTCCTCTCCCATCTGCCTCTGCCCTCACTGTGTGCATGACTTCATACTGGCGTGGGGATGAAACACCACCCAGAGATACTTTACTTCTGTTTTTAAAGCTCTAGGCTTCAGTATGAATCCATCTGGTAGCATAGGGAAGCTTATAACAGAGCTCATCGCTTTTTCCTTTGACGTTTGCTTGGCTTTCACCGCTCTGCAGGCGTTTCTTATGTGCTTTGGAATGTGATTCTTTGTGAAATAGTGTCGTGGATTGCTTTTTGTGTGGTTTTTTTTTCTTTTCCTCTCTCCTAGTCCTTAGTGACTACTCCTCCTTGCATTTTGTCTGAACCGGAGGAATGATTAACTTAACCTGGTGAGGAGAGAT
>NW_011187536.1:0-477 GCF_000146605.3 Meleagris gallopavo | reverse complement strand
AATAGTCTCAGGTTTTAACAGAAATAAAGTTGGCACTGGTGCACACTTCACCAATTTTAGTGGAATTATCCTTGAGGGCAGGTGCTTTAACTTGTCTATAGGCTTTGGACAGGCAGAAAGTCTGCGCTCAGCAAAACTCTTTGCGAGGATTTGTCAGGAGCCAGAAAGCGTTTTGCTGACGGGAGCACGGGGGTGCTTAGGAGGGATTAACAGCCTCGGGAGTGCTGGAAAAGCTCGTGGGTATCGTATGGATGCTGAGCACTCACTGGGGACTGGCTGAGAGGGGCAGGGACCCACGGGCATCACTGCTGTGGGTATTATCACAGTGAGCATCAGTGCGGGGAATGGCTCCATGCGCCTCCTTGAGCCACCCTGAGAAACCACACTGGGGCCAATCCTCACCCCCAGTCACTTCACCTCTGCAGCATTGCACACACAGGGTGAGCTGGGAGCTGAGGAGTGTTTTCTGAGGCAGTT
>NW_011187535.1:0-707 GCF_000146605.3 Meleagris gallopavo | reverse complement strand
ATGATTTAGTAATTATCTATTTACAGTATTCTTAGTATTGCCATTTGTTTTTCTTATTTTCAGGAGTATTATACACATGCATATAGACATAGGTGAATTGATTCAATTTAAAACAAATTACACATTAAAAGTGTTCACTTAGAAATAGGAAAACAAACATCTCTGTTTATATTCCATTGTTTAAATTATATAGTGAAAGTAGTACTTCCCTTTAAAAATAATTACAAAAAGCTCCAAAGTAAAGCCATGCTTACTTCCCATGGTAACTTGATGCAGCCTTTGATGCATCCCCTTAATGTCAAAAGATTTTAACACCTTCTAGGTTTCAGAAACTTTATTCAGCAGCAGTTGACCTTCTAAAGTTGACCTTTCAAAATAGTTTCTTATTTAATATAATACTTATCTTTTTGGAAAATGCTTTCCATTAGAAGATTTTTAAAAGTGTAATGCTTTAGTCTCACATTTCTAGTCATGTTTGAGTAGAGATAAGCTATTAATTACAACAAATTAATAGAAAAAAAACTTCTGATGTGATAAAACTTTTTTAGTTTCTAGAAAAAAAAATATAAATTTAGCTTTAAATAAATAATGGCAATAATAAAACAAGATTGTTCTATTGTTTTTGACAGACATAGTATTTGGTATGTTACAGGGAAGCTGATTCCTTTGGCACCAAATGAATGACAGAAATGACAGTAATTAGTAAA
>NW_011187534.1:0-498 GCF_000146605.3 Meleagris gallopavo | reverse complement strand
TTATCTTTTTGGAAAATGCTTTCCATTAGAAGATTTTTAAAAGTGTAATGCTTTAGTCTCACATTTCTAGTCATGTTTGAGTAGAGATAAGCTATTAATTACAACAAATTAATAGAAAAAAACTTCTGATGTGATAAAACTTTTTTAGTTTCTAGAAAAAAAATATAAATTTAGCTTTAAATAAATAATGGCAATAATAAAACAAGATTGTTCTATTGTTTTTTGACCAGACATAGTATTTTGGTATGTTACAGGGAAGCTGATTCCTTTGGCACCAAAATGAATGACAGAAATGACAGTAATTAGTAAACAGCACACTACCACAGTTGACAGTCTGAAACATTGTTAGAAGCTTCAAGGAATGGGAGAAAATAAAATGTATCCAAGAAAAGAAAAGCCAGTTTGGATAGCATCTCTGTACAAACATATATATAGAAATGTATTTCATTTAGGGTTGCATTGATGAAGGTGAGAAAGGTTGGGTGTCTTGCAATTCCA
>NW_011187533.1:3378-4128 GCF_000146605.3 Meleagris gallopavo | reverse complement strand
TTGTTAGGGAGCTGTTATCAAAAATAAGTAGCACACTTAAAGTCTATGCATGTAGAAGATGAACAGATAGGGCTCAGTTGAAGCATAATGACTTTATGAGTATGGGTTACTTGGGCCTTTGTGAATATTTGCCAGTGTTGTGCAAACAGGATTGAAAGATCACACTGCTTCCACTGAGTCAGAAGTGGTCAGTTTCCTAAGCCTTCACAAAGTGTTATCACAGGGTTTATTTTCACTGAAATAAACCCTAATACACAGGACAGGTGTATGTATCCCGAACACATATCCAAGCTTAGAAAACCCTTTGTGTCTACCCTTAATAGAATATTCGGTAGGTATCTGCCTAGATTTTGGGCTTCTTGTACAGCCACAAAATCAAACAGAAAACAACCCTCCTTCCCTTTCTGTAAAGGAGAACCCTCAGTGTCACTTTAGGGCTCAGGAGTTCCTGGTCACTCCAATTCTCTTGCTCAATTACTTGGCAAACTCTTCTGAAAGCATGCCTACTTTAAGGGACTGCTGTGTATTAGTCTATATTCAACTGACATTATTTAACTTGGAGACAGAGTAACATGCAATAAATCTGCCTTTCTTATTTATCTCATTTTGTTCCAGAAACACCAGTTTTCTCACCCAAAACACGTTTCTCACCCAATTCTGCAATTCCTGGCAGAAAATGTCACATTACTGGGGGAGAATCCTTGTATTTCTGGTAGGAAACGTGTTTTTGGGTGAGAAAACTGGTGTTTC
>NW_011187533.1:0-3358 GCF_000146605.3 Meleagris gallopavo | reverse complement strand
GTAAAGGAGAACCCTCAGTGTCACTTTAGGGCTCAGGAGTTCCTGGTCACTCCAATTCTCTTGCTCAATTACTTGGCAATCTCTTCTGAAAGCATGCCTACTTTAAGGGACTGCTGTGTATTAGTCTATATTCAACTGACATTATTTAACTTGGAGACAGAGTAACATGCAATAAATCTGCCTTTCTTATTTATCTCATTTTTAGCCCCCCAAACAGCAAAGAAATACAAAACTGTAGAGCTGTACTTTGGAATAATAAGGTTTGTTATTGGGAAATGTTGTACAATATACAGATCCTAAAGTTTATTCCAAGACTTTCTTCTCCTTTTTGAAGTAACAGTAACAGGCTTTTAAAATAGCTATTATTAAGAACTACGTGAGATTCCATGGTTTCATCTCATCGTCTGTACTTCCTCCATGCAAGGTAAGCATGCTTTTAGATTCACATGCAGTGGCTTGCTAACTTTAAATCTTATTCCACAGGTTACATTTCTGCTAAACTCAAACAGTTACATTAATCTGTATCAACTGTCAGGTAAAGCCAAGACATCTGATACATGATTTTTTTTTAAGCTTGAAGAGATTTTTTTAAGAATGCCTGAATTTCTTTTGTTAACCTCATCGGATTTACTTTAAGGCTAAAGGATCTTGACTTACCTTTGACATTCAGAGGCTCTTTTCCGGACAACAGTCTACAATTTGTGACTTCTTGTGTTGTACAGTTTGACAGATAACATCTCAAAGTGGGCTTACTCCCACTCTGCCTAGAGAGTCATGCAGTTGAAATGGATGATATGTTGATAAGAAACTTAGTTTATACTGTCCTGACAGCCAGACCCAGTAACACCTGGAAGTCTATTCATATGTATCAGCTTTTGTTTGTTGATCTGCTTTTCCTTTCATATGCATTTCACGTTTCAAAGTAAGTCGAGAGGAGAACTGTGCCTTCGGGTACTGCAGGTTCCTGGTGTTAGCTCCTTGGACATAGGCAAAGCATTCTGATCTTTCCTATGTTTTTTAGCGTCCCAGGTAATGTAGGGAATAGAAAGGTGAATTGGCACGCATTGGCCTGTCTTCTTCTGTAGAATGGGAAACAAAGATGAGGGGATTTGTGGTTGCAGCCTCTCTAGTATCTCTGCTTGCATACAAGGACAGCCCTAGTTATGGTAGGATGCAGATTCTTAACAGGATCAATTATGCAGGAAATAAAATACAGGGCAAGGAATGGAGAGATGGTGGTTTATAAAGACTTATAAGAAATGCAGGGCTAAAAAAGATTAGAAGAAGACCTACAAAACAGAGCAGTCATATGAGTTTCTTCTCAGAAATAGGACCAAATGGCTTGCAGAAAGTCTGCTTTGTAATAAAGAGACAACTGCTCAGCTTCCTCAGAAACTTACTTGAATTTTTCCAGAAGAGAATATTATAGAAACTGGCTGACATTCAGGCCACATCTTGGTAGGAAGACAGTGTTATCTGGAACTGTCAAACTGTCTTCCTTAAACACCAACAGCCCTGTATAGGAGGATGAATTCAGTTATTCCTTCAGTTCACCTTTAAAGAGTTGAGTAGATGTGAAAAGTGCTTGCAGTGAACTGTTTGGTCAGACACTATGATTCCCACATGTAAGCCATGTTTTATAAGAGGAAATCCTAGGCTCAAAGGTCAGTCTGCTTCAGACTTCTGGCTCCCCATGCATTTGCCATGCTGTAGCTTTAAGGATTAGCTCTTGATGGCTGAGGCTAACTACCATTACAAGCTGTCATGTTCCTTGGAAGTGTGCATGGAAAATCCAGACTTCCCCATCACAAGAGAAATAATTTTCCACCTGTGGTATGTGATGTTGATTATATCACTGCCAGCCTAAAGTGAGTAAATGAGCATGGGTAAGGGAAAGAAGGCAAATGAGATACACATTTATATGTTTGTACAATACGAACCTGTACAGCAGAGTTTGCACTGATCCTTATGTTAAGAAGCACTGCTTACTAACCTGTATATGAGGTTCGTTTGCAGCCACTGCTTACCTAGCAGCTTCAGAAAGAAAAAAAAAAAAAACCAAACCAAACCAGAACTTGAAAAAGTGCACTTTTCCTGTAGAGCCACTAAGTGTCACTGTCACTCTCTAGCTTTCTCTGCAAGCTTTAATTTCTTTAACAGAACTTCTTTGCTGAAAGACGTTGGAATATCGTAGCTTCCCGAAAAGCCTGGAACTGGGAAAGTCTGCACCTAAAATGTGAGCAATTTAGAGAGCAGTTGGGGAGCTGAGATTTACAAAAATAATGAAGGAAGTGGATAGAGCAAATGGAAAATTGTCCTGTAACAAAGGACTGCTCTCTTCAGTTCTATCCAACATAGAATTGAGGACATGTAATATAGTAGGGACTCATTTGAAAACAAACAAATAAATAATAAAAACAAACAAACAAACAAACAAACAAAAACAACACAAGAACCTACTGCTATGAGTGTTTTAGGAGCAGGTATCACCAGATTCACAATGCCTGTGGACAAACTAATGGAAAACCAGCTTATAAAGATAAAAAAGGGGACAGGTAGTAGCAGTGTGTTCATTAAGGTCCCTACTCCCATGCTTCGATGACGGAATAGAACAATAGAAATGGATTACAGATATTGGCTAGGTGAACCTGCTGTTCCTATAAAGTATTAAGTGTACCTGAATCTGGTGGACCGAAAGATTCAGAGGCATTCTTTTGTTCCTTTGGCCAATGGAGATGAACAGGAGCTTCTTACCCATTTCAATTTCCATTAGCAGCAGGGTCGTCAAATTCACAGTACGTATACAAATACAGCCTGATACAAACAGGAGACAGTACTTTAAAGACACTCGTATAAACAAAGCATGAGTAGCCTGTTTCTAAGGGCTGACCTTAGTTCTCTTGAATTTTTGACTCCCAAAGCATTAATCCTGCTTGCTAACTAGAAAGATTTTGAAGTTTGTTAATGTGTCTCAAGTGCACACAACAGAACACAACCAGACAGGATTGAAATAATTTATTAAGAATACAATACAGACTGTTGATCAGGTGCAAAACTTGTCTGCATAAGTGCACTGACAAGAACCTTCTCACATCAGCAGATTAGTTTAGTCCTCTTCTCATTTTTCATATTTGTTCATCTTTGTTGCGTCTTGATATCATTTCCCTTTCTTTGATTAATATCCCAAACTATAGTCCTGCAAATACTCAAGTTCTCTTGTTCTGTCCTAAAATCCTCCTCCTCAGTCCATAGTAAGTCTTGATGCCTCTTTATTGTTTCCCTTTGTTTGCATGGATTCCAGAATGAGTTTAGTGAATTTTGCAGCGGGAACAAATAGCTTAGTCGTTCGTGCAGCCGT
>NW_011187532.1:0-2748 GCF_000146605.3 Meleagris gallopavo | reverse complement strand
TCAGTTATTCCTTCAGTTCACCTTTAAAGAGTTGAGTAGATGTGAAAAGTGCTTGCAGTGAACTGTTTGGTCAGACACTATGATTCCCACATGTAAGCCATGTTTTATAAGAGGAAATCCTAGGCTCAAAGGTCAGTCTGCTTCAGACTTCTGGCTTCCCATGCATTTGCCATGCTGTAGCTTTAAGGATTAGCTCTTGATGGCTGAGGCTAACTACCATTACAAGCTGTCATGTTCCTTGGAAGTGTGCATGGAAAATCCAGACTTCCCCATCACAAGAGAAATAATTTTCCACCTGTGGTATGTGATGTTGATTATATCACTGCCAGCCTAAAGTGAGTAAATGAGCATGGGTAAGGGAAAGAAGGCAAATGAGATACACATTTATATGTTTGTACAATACGAACCTGTACAGCAGAGTTTGCACTGATCCTTATGTTAAGAAGCACTGCTTACTAACCTGTATATGAGGTTCGTTTGCAGCCACTGCTTACCTAGCAGCTTCAGAAAGAAAAAAAAAAAAAACCAAACCAAACCAGAACTTGAAAAAGTGCACTTTTCCTGTAGAGCCACTAAGTGTCACTGTCACTCTCTAGCTTTCTCTGCAAGCTTTAATTTCTTTAACAGAACTTCTTTGCTGAAAGACGTTGGAATATCGTAGCTTCCCGAAAAGCCTGGAACTGGGAAAGTCTGCACCTAAAATGTGAGCAATTTAGAGAGCAGTTGGGGAGCTGAGATTTACAAAAATAATGAAGGAAGTGGATAGAGCAAATGGAAAATTGTCCTGTAACAAAGGACTGCTCTCTTCAGTTCTATCCAACATAGAATTGAGGACATGTAATATAGTAGGGACTCATTTGAAAACAAACAAATAAATAATAAAAACAAACAAACAAACAAACAAACAAAAACAACACAAGAACCTACTGCTATGAGTGTTTTAGGAGCAGGTATCACCAGATTCACAATGCCTGTGGACAAACTAATGGAAAACCAGCTTATAAAGATAAAAAAGGGGACAGGTAGTAGCAGTGTGTTCATTAAGGTCCCTACTCCCATGCTTCGATGACGGAATAGAACAATAGAAATGGATTACAGATATTGGCTAGGTGAACCTGCTGTTCCTATAAAGTATTAAGTGTACCTGAATCTGGTGGACCGAAAGATTCAGAGGCATTCTTTTGTTCCTTTTGGCCAATGGAGATGAACAGGAGCTTCTTACCCATTTCAATTTCCATTAGCAGCAGGGTCGTCAAATTCACAGTACGTATACAAATACAGCCTGATACAAACAGGAGACAGTACTTTAAAGACACTCGTATAAACAAAGCATGAGTAGCCTGTTTCTAAGGGCTGACCTTAGTTCTCTTGAATTTTTGACTCCCAAAGCATTAATCCTGCTTGCTAACTAGAAAGATTTTGAAGTTTGTTAATGTGTCTCAAGTGCACACAACAGAACACAACCAGACAGGATTGAAATAATTTATTAAGAATACAATACAGACTGTTGATCAGGTGCAAAACTTGTCTGCATAAGTGCACTGACAAGAACCTTCTCACATCAGCAGATTAGTTTAGTCCTCTTCTCATTTTTCATATTTGTTCATCTTTGATGCGTCTTGATATCATTTCCCTTTCTTTGATTAATATCCCAAACTATAGTCCTGCAAATACTCAAGTTCTCTTGTTCTGTCCTAAAATCCTCCTCCTCAGTCCATAGTAAGTCTTGATGCCTCTTTATTGTTTCCCTTTGTTTGCATGGATTCCAGAATGAGTTTAGTGAATTTTGCAGCGGGAACAAATAGCTTAGTCGTTCGTGCAGCCGTAGAGGGTTGTAGGAGAGGTTTATTCACAGGGATTAAGTCGGCTGGGTTTCCAGCCTCCTTGTCTTTGTTCCTTTGATCACTCTCAGACTTAAAAAAGAAAAGGGGAAAAAAAAAAGAGAGAGAGAGAAACAGCCAAACACTTTCCATCTGAATTTAAAACAAAACAAAACCAAGCATTTGGAGCCCAAACATCTCGTTGTATGGTGTTTTTCAGTTTTTCAAGCAGCAGCAAATGTTACTGATTCTAAGTCATCTCCTGTGAAATTATATTACTGAATTTGATCAAGTCTTCTTTCCAACGTCATCTGAAATCCGGGAATAAATTCACTAACTCCGAGATGGCGTTAATAAGTAGGCATTCTTTGTTTACGACGTCCGATGTGCCAGGGGATTTCTCCGCCCTAACCGCGCACATTCTGCTTTTACAAAAGATCTTCAGCTTATATACAGTACTTGTGTTACATATGCACATATGCCCGGTTTTCCCGGGCAGTATATGCATATTCAATGCTCCCTCCTAAAATCATTAACATTGGCTCCTGCCTCTTTACACATGTCAGTGATTTTGGTTGGTAGTCTCGTGACCCTCGGGGAATGAAGTTAGCAGTATTTATGACCTCATTCCTCTTGTTTTTCCAAATTGGAAGTTTTCCATAGCTCATTTGCAACAATGAGCAACTCTTTATCACTTAGATGATAGGAAGAGTTCTTGTGGAGTGATGTACTGGAAAGGGCACCCACACCGACCTAAATAACAGATATACTGGGCTCCTTGAGTAGGTAAGGATGTTATGCAAATGTGTTTGCTTAGCATCAGACAGTTAAGGCAAGTATGTTTCGTTTAGCAAAAGCTAGTTTTATGAAAGCAAGTATTGTTCAATTAAGGATATCACCGACACCAAGCTCAAACTTTAACTTAGCT
>NW_011187531.1:0-674 GCF_000146605.3 Meleagris gallopavo | reverse complement strand
GCTTATATACAGTACTTGTGTTACATATGCACATATGCCCGGTTTTCCCGGGCAGTATATGCATATTCAATGCTCCCTCCTAAAATCATTAACATTGGCTCCTGCCTCTTTACACATGCTCAGTGATTTTGGTTGGTAGTCTCGTGACCCTCGGGGAATGAAGTTAGCAGTATTCATGACCTCATTCCTCTTGTTTTTCCAAATTGGAAGTTTTCCATAGCTCATTTGCAACAATGAGCAACTCTTTATCACTTAGATGATAGGAAGAGTTCTTGTGGAGTGATGTACTGGAAAGGGCACCCACACCGACCTAAATAACAGATATACTGGGCTCCTTGAGTAGGTAAGGATGTTATACTAATGTGTTTGCTTAGCATCAGACAGTTAAGGCAAGTATGTTTCGTTTAGCAAAAGCTAGTTTTATGAAAGCAAGTATTGTTCAATTAAGGATATCACCGACACCAAGCTCAAACTTTAACTTAGCTCCCTAAGCTGAGTAACTGACATAAGTGATGTTCAGCAGAACCAATCAAGGCAAGGCTGAGGTGCCCGTGCAGATAGCTTCTCTCCTTATTTCTAAATGTGATAGTTAAGCTCTGGCACTTTCTTAATTGCTTTTCATGCAGTATTTCTGCTGTACACCTGAATCCAGGCAGAGAACACTCCAGTGATTT
>NW_011187530.1:0-1291 GCF_000146605.3 Meleagris gallopavo | reverse complement strand
GATTTGCTTCACTACTTTTTCTCCAATTTTTATTTTTAATTTTCCTTCTACTGCCTTTCAGCTGTCACATTCCATAATTTCCTTGGAAGCAAAATTTGCACTACAAGCCATTGTATAACAGCTCTGCCTACATGCTGAGCTTTTTTCAAAAAGAGGTATTTTTTAGCTGTGTATATTACCGAGTGTTTCAGAACTTTCAGGACTGTCTGAAATTTGTTATATTTGTAGACTTCTCATTTGGGCAAAAGGGAGGGGAGGGGATTATAATATTTTCCTGTTTTTTCATCCTTTGTCTGTTATAAAATTAGGATGATTTTGTGTTATGATTTACTTAAAAACTCAGATAATATAATTCTATATATGTTTATAAAGTTGAAAAGAGATAATACAGTTTTGGACCAATAAATCAGCGAATACTGTATTAATTAAAATAACAATTCTGAATGCCCTTAATTGTGAAATGATTGATTTAATTTATTTAAAATATAACGATTTTTAATACTTGGTTAGCCTTGCTACTTACAGAACATGATGAAGGAAAATGTCTACTAATTAATTCCTTTGGAAAAGGAAATAACCAATAGAATGCAAGGAAATAATGTTCTTTAAGAGATTATTGCTATGCTTTGCATGTAAAATATACTCTGACATTCTTATTTGAAAGTATATTTATCACTTTACTCTCTGTGCCAGCTTTTCCTCCTAGATTTACTGTACTATCTACTATAATATGAAAAAGCTATGTGGCTTACTTCCTTGCTTTAGTTGTTTGGTATTTTTTTTTTTTTTTTACTTAGCAGTCATTAGTGCATGGTTTAATGTTGGAACTAATATTCTATTTCTTCCTGAGATTAGAAATCTGACTTGGGCTCTCAAGTCTTCTGCCAGCTGTCTCTGGCTTTTGCAGAAAGGGAAATTGAAACAGCTCCTGTCACATGTGGGCAGCATGCATACAGTGTGGTTAATCATCCCTGGTAAACTTGGGTAGGAAACACAGGTGGAGAAGGCTTCTCCCAGACAGAGTAAGAACTGTATTTCTTGTACATTATTATATTTCTTCATCCTTTTGCTGTGGGAAGAACTAAATGTACAAATGTGATATCTTCCCAGTGGGTTTGGGATAATTCTCATAATGAATGCATTAATTCCCAAAGTTAATGAAAAGACAGCTTTAAGCAAATTATATCTACAGTCTTTTCTTTATCACTACTTCTAGAATTGCAGGGCAGGGGCAAGAGCAGGAAACAGCAGTAACAACAAATAAACAAAATACTGAAACTAAATTTTTCTG
>NW_011187529.1:0-466 GCF_000146605.3 Meleagris gallopavo | reverse complement strand
TTTGTTTTTATGCAAAATCCACCAGAACTAAGACCACTTACTGTTTTACAGAAGAGAGGAATAATATATATCACAGAACCAATGTTTTTAAACATGTGACTGATAAGCTACAAGTCACAGTCTTCTGAAGCATGGAAGTAAAGGCAAGCAGAGGTTCATTTTTTCCTCCTTTCAATCTCCAGTATGCTTTTTCTAATTTGGCAACTTTTCTGTGCTAATTTCCCTGTAACTCTGCATACATTATGCTTTTAGAATCTTTTGGAAAGTTACACTGCATACAGGTTGCAGTTTAATTTTTTTTAAATAGATAGTAATTTTGTTGTTAAGTTCTTTATATGTAAATTACTGTTTTCTTTATGGTTAGAAGAATTCTCTATAGCTTTTATTTCACTAAAGAGTTTTTTATTATATTTTGTAAATCGTTCTTTCTTTTAAATAACTTGCAGAATGCTATGTGGCTATGTTT
>NW_011187528.1:0-1107 GCF_000146605.3 Meleagris gallopavo | reverse complement strand
CTAAGACCAACAGTCGTGTGACTGCCACATGGAGTACCGCTAGGCCAAATGTAACAGCATCTGCCATGCATTCAACAACTCCTTTTTTGATTCCTCGCACTCTATTTTCACTTTCAGAGAAGGAGTGAGATATGTTCTGCTGTCTCTCAGATGCCAAAGTGCTGGGAATGTGCCATCCTTCCACTGCAAACTGAGTGGGTTTAGGAGACAGATGAATTAAGCCAAAGACTAGAATAGGAGGGGAGATAAGCTGTCTACAGCTTATTTCTGTTGACCTTCAAGGCATCTTTTGCAATAGACTTCTTTCCAGATCCTTAAAAAGCATTGTTGCTATAAAATTATCACTTATAGAGAAATAGCTCTGCGAATGTTTACATATCTGCTCAATTTTATGCACTTGAACAGTTCCTAGGGCTGCTTGGAGGTGTAAAATTAGGCACACACAGAAGTTTTTATAGGCTCCAGCTTTCTACCTTATAGACCAGATGGCATCTCTTGGAAAGCTTTGTGGAACATTATATTTAGAAACAATTCTATTCGTTATTCTAATTATTTGTTTACTGAACACCATCAGCATAGTCTATATGTTACAGATGTTGAGAACTGGCCCTCTTTTCCAAGGAGCTTGTGACTTCAGTGGAAAGCTACTACAAGGATCTGAGGAGGACATCCCTACCTGAGCTGCTTTCTTGACAGTCTGTTTGGTTTTCCATTATAGCATCATTTGCACTTCATGATACTATTATCAGTGCCACAGTGGAAAACTACAGTGTTAGTAGCAAGACTACAGCATGTCCTTAGGACAAATTAGATAGATCATAGTACTCAAATTAGAGATCAAGTATAAACAGAAAGAAAAAAAAAAGTCTGACAATTAACAAAAAAAAAAAAAGTAAGAATAGAAATAAAAGAAAAATAATGTTTTTCTTTTTTAATTTCCTTGAGCCCTTACATTATTCTTAATCAGCTCTAGTGTATAGCAATAGTTAACTGCTAGGAGTAGAATAATAATCACAGCTGTCCACTCAGCAATGAACTTCTAAGAATCTAAATATTTCAATTCTTATTTTAGAATATTTTCCAAACATAGATTCAAAGCTGTGAGCA
>NW_011187527.1:0-510 GCF_000146605.3 Meleagris gallopavo | reverse complement strand
TCACTCTGAAGTACAGACAGTATTTTACAGTATTCCTATTTCCGTGAGTTTTAAAAACCTTTCAACTCATTTGCTTTAACAGCATCCTTGCAATACAGTCAATCAACGTTAACACCATTTTATCAAAGAAAACAACAGCAAGTGTGGTCTGGCTGTGGCCTCACTTTCTCTCTTTGAGTCCTTTGAGTGTGTCCCTCGTGACTTGGAAAGTATGTCCTTTTCTAGGGAGGCATATGGCCCAGTGCTTTTATAGACTTCTCTGTCTGGCCTCTCCCTCTGCAGAGGGAGAGCTCAGCCTGAGGGTGTTGCCAGCTCCCACCTTGAGCCTGGGAGTGAGCTGAGGAAGAGCCTCGTGGCTTTGCAGGTGTGTTCTAGGCTGTGGCCTCACTCTCTCTCTTTGAATCTTGTCATGGTGAGCTGGGACATCTAGGAGTGAGGTGTGGGTGTGCCCATGACTCTGTAAATGTCTGTGTCCTGGTATCATACACATCATCCACAGGAGTGCATTAA
>NW_011187526.1:0-6360 GCF_000146605.3 Meleagris gallopavo | reverse complement strand
ATTTTTCACAGGGCTAACATGCTCTCCTGACTGGAGAAAAATCTAAAATCTCTTAATGATAAAAGATTAAATTTCTTGCTTCCATATTTGTTGAAGAGGGATGTAAACCTTTTTGACTGGAAGTGCAGTTTCTAGAGTAATCTGTTGGCTTAATATTTTTGACTTCATCTGAATTTTGAAAGGTACATTTCTATGGACCCTATCTGTTTTACTATTGTAAAGGGTTTTTTGCCACTTGGGTATTGATACTTTTAAGTTATATTAGTCACTACAGAAAGTGAATGAGCTTGAGGTGAATATTCACTTATACAGAAGGCTTTTGTTCAATTTGCCTCTCTCTTACTTTAGAGTAAAATCTCTTCTCTATCTTCTTCTTACAAATGATAAAAAATGTTACTGAGTGTGGAAGTTGCCCCAGATTTTTATAAATGCATGTATACAATTTTTACAAGAACTCTACAGTTAAAACTGATTTTTCAGTTCAGACTTGCTTTTCTGCATTTTGTTTCATTTCCACAGAACTTAGGAGGTAATTTAATAATGAAAACAAAAGCTAATATAAGATTTTCTTCACTTCCGTTAACTTGGATTAAATTCTAACTTGAAGTATGTGATACATTTAATACTAGCTAAAGAGATCTTGTACTGAATACCATTCACGTTACTCCTCCGCTAAGATATGAAAATAAAGACAGACTGTTATTTCCAAGCAGTTAGTAAGCTTTGAATTTGCATGGGTGATTATTTATGTGCATACGGATGTCGTTCGTTATATGGTATATATTAGGTAGTGTGACATATATGCATTTATGAGTCGATAGTGTGGAGAGTCACAGTAATATTTCACTCTTGCATACCTTGTTTGGGAGATATGCTGAGTTTCCACATGACAATTATTTTGTAGGCTGGACGTAAGCACAGCTTTCTGCTGTGTTGTCATGTGTCTAGAAAGATGTTTAATTTGTTCTCTGATGGATTTCTTGAGGACTTGAGGGAAAGTTCCTGCTCTGCTGGAGTTGGTCTACCCTCCAAATTTGCAGATACTGCTCCTGTTTCCACAGCTCTTTGTGTAAGGATTTCAGACCCTAGTGTTGTCCAGACCTGCTTTGAAATTCTTCATAAATAGTTGGCAAGACTATCTTATTCTGTTTTAGTAAGGAGAACATATAGCAAATGAGACAATGGGGACAAAATTACTCTACATGTAAAAGCTCTGTCTTGATAAGGAATAGGAAGTATATCCTGACATTTCTACTGCGTTATATTTTTATCAGGAATAATGAATACATGCTCTTCTCATCACCCTGGGGTATCACTATTGTGTGAAATCCAATAGGAAGACTACTTACTTGTCCCGAAGAGCTTCTAACAGTATTGTTTAGTACTTCTTTTCTACTGAAATGCTATTCTCACAGATGAGCACGGGAATGAGAATTGTTTGGTTTATATCATCTTTGTGAAATACCTCAAACTCTGAAATACACTGACACTAGCTGATGAACTTACATGTAGCCTTCTGCAAAGGAATGCAATATAACATTGCTAGAAAAGTCCCTCCCTAGCTAGTTTGATGAGGACATCATACCCTTCATGCGTGTGGCTGAGATCTGATTCTGACTGTTAGAAAAAAAGTATTTAAACTTGACTAAACAAAATAAGCGATATTCAAAGGTAGCAAAATCATTTCACTCCTTTATTTCTAGTTAAGTATATGTAACGATAGAAAATGTAAAATGTCAAGTAATATGACTTTTTTTTGAGTTGTCTTATTTATATTTTGTAATATATATTATATATAGTCATATATTTATAAACATTTGTTTAGCCTTCTGTTTGTAGAAGTACAGCCTGCTGGTTTACAGTATTTATCATTGGATAAATTGCTCTCAACAGTACAAAAGGCAGCTAGGTTAAGACAATACTTATCTACTGTGAAATTAGTAATATCACAATATTTTTCATAAGAAGAGAACGCTTTTCTCATGTTTTCTAAATTAACTGGCAGAGTTTATTACTTAGCTAGAAGTTTTCTGCACATTGATCCATTTGATAACACTGGTAACATCTGAACTTCCATGAATATTTATTTATGTACATACAAATCTCATACATTACATGGTATACGTTAAGTGGTGTGTCAGATATGCATTTATTGGCCTACACATAGCACTGCTTTAATGACGTGAGCTGTCTGTCTTACCAGTTTGAAACAAGAGCTTATAGAGAGTCACGGAGACCATTTATTTAACAGATTTCTGTTCAAACTATAGAATATGATATTCTATTTCTTTATGACCTCTATAATGATGATATATCAAGTCACTGAGTTCAAAGAAAGGTGTTCCTTGTAAGATGTTTGTTCCTGGGTTTTCTTCGTTAAACTCATTTGTGTTAGTAGAATCTAATGCATTGCTATAGATGTAATTCATCCTACTTAGTGATTTTAGCAAATCACACAGGACATAATATGATAATTTTCACCATTCTCTCCACTCTAAGAAAGAGTTCTACATTTTCTGCTACATTCCAGTATTTTTTTTCTGTTTATTTTTTTCTTTGTTCTTGGTTGCATAGCTTCTGTTCTGACATTTTGCTTATGCTGCTTCTTTTGATGTGATGTTTTAGAAGATAGCTATGTTCTTTCTTCATTCAGTAAAAATGGTTGCAACTAACAATAAAAAGGCAAACTAAATATTAACAAAAATACTAACAAAAAAATACTAATCATAAAGAATACATTTCTTGTGTACTAGTTCCATTCCCAGTTTTTGAACACTTTGCTCATGGTTCCAGAGGCATGTGTCAGCTATCATGCTGTCTGATGGAAAACTTTTTAAGATTTTTTGTAGAATCAGGAACAGCTGAAACTTTGCTGACAAGC
The DNA here is from genome assembly GCF_000146605.3 of Meleagris gallopavo. Lineage (NCBI taxonomy): Eukaryota > Metazoa > Chordata > Aves > Galliformes > Phasianidae > Meleagris > Meleagris gallopavo. The sequence continues at coordinate 3,479 of NW_011187526.1, read as the reverse complement.
CAGTGATAACCTTTGACAAATGCAAGGACTGAGAAAAATTCTATTCTAAACAGGATCAGAATAAGGTAGTTTGATATTAGTGGAATCAAATATGTTTGCTATTTTCCTCTTTTCTCTTTATTTATTTATTTATTTTTTCCTTGTTCAATTTCATTCCTTCATTTTATTTGGCTTTGTTTTTCAAAGAACACCTGTTTCTATATACCTGCTGATATAATGACATCTCTTAAGATTGTTTGGCATTTTTCAGCAAGGCAAAACACATTTAGACAGTCCACATTCAAATCTTTACTTCTAAAGACTACTATGTCAAATGATAGATCTTCTAAAATGATTATGTTGTTGAAATTAATTATTCTGTAGTAAAACTTGCAATTGGACATGCATGGTTTACGTTAAATCAATAAAAAAAAAAGAGAAAAACAACAACAACAAACAAACAAAACAAAACCAAGCAAGTGTTTTCTGGAATAAATTCATAAGTACTATTTGAAGACAGGCCCGATACAGAAACTGTTTGCTTTGTTGTATGAGTGCTTGTGATAACTAGGACTAAATTTCTATTGGATTCAATTTAAACTCTGACAATGAGGTTATTTCAGTTATTGTTTTCAACTGTAGCAATAGCAAAAGCTGTAAAATTAAAAAATGTAAAGAAAGGAGCTGTATTTTAATGTCAGAGAAGGAATGGACAGTACCACTTTATTGAAGTTAATGTCAAGTGTAAACAAAAATTGCATGTGTGCTATTCCCTTTAGCATCAGTTATTTCAAATGGCAAGTTAAGAAATCAGCATCATTAATATTCCTTTGTCAGAACAGGCTAGGAATCCCATTCTGTCTAGATCTGGTACACCATTTAAGAACATATTCAAATATTTTAAATGTATTTTTAAAATGCTTATAAAAGCACATATAATAGTCTGAATGTAGGAACAATTCATAATGAAAAAACCAAGCAGATATGTAGAAATGTTAGATCTTTGGTAATTATTCACAACACAAAAACTGCTAAGTTGGTTTAGGATATTTTCACTCCTTATTTTAGGTTTTCCTCTCAGTCTGAAATGGAGATAGGAGTGTCCATTTTGACAGTGAATTTCTGAATAACAGATTCAGCAAATCATGAAGTATGTGAAAGTATGTAGAAAGACCACCATGAATTCTTGTTCCTAGACTTAAAACTCCCTCCAAAATTACTGATGTATGGGAATGTTTTGCATTCTGTAAATACTGTCTGCCTGATGGTGCATTTTTACAAACTGTTCAGAAGAAATGTTTCCTAATATCCAATCTAAACGTCCCCTAGCAAAACTTTAGGCCATTTCCTCATGTCCTGTTGATTTTTACTTGAGATTAGAGACAGACTCCTGCCTTTCTACAGGCTTCATTGAGGTAGTTGGAGAGGGCAATAACGTTTCTCCCGAGTCTTATTTTCTTTAAGCTAAATAATTCCTGTTTTCCCAGCAGCAGCTTGAGGCTTGTTCTCTAGACTCTTCACCAGCTTCATTGCTCTTCATTGGGCATGCTCCAGCACCTTGATGCCGTTTGTGTAGTTAAGGACCCTAAAGAGGACACAGTATTTGAGGCGCAACTTTACTAGTGCTGAATACAAGGGATGGTAATTTACCTCATCCTGCTGGCCACACTTCTGATAAAAGCCTGGATTCCACTGGCTTTTTTAGCCACCTCGGCACACTGGGCACACACATATTAAGATGGCTATCGACCAATATCCTCAGGTTCTCTTCTCCCAGGCAGCTTTCCAGCTACTCTTCCTCAGTCTGTAGCATTGCATGGGGTTGTTGTGACCAAAGTACAGGTGCTGGCAGTTAGCCTATTGGAATGCCATACAGCTGAACAAAATGCATTTATTTAGCCTATTCAGATCTCTCCGCAGAGTGTTCCTATCCTCAAGCACGTTAGCATTCCTGCATAACTTGGTGACACCTGCAAGCTTACTGAGTATGCACTCAATCCCTTTGTACAAATCACAGATAAAAACATTGAAGAAAAATTGCCCCAGTACTTATTCCTGATAAAACCCATGTGTGAGCAACCTTAAATTCGATTTAGCACTATTCACCAACATTCAGAAAGTTTCCTACCCAGTGAAGTGTATGCCCATGAGCAGCCAGATTCTCTGGGAGAATGCTGTGGAAAACAGTGTCAAAAGCTTGATTAAAGTATAGGTATGCAACATCCACAGCCTTTCCCTCATCCACTATGTGGGTCACCTTGTCACAGAAGGAGATCAGCTTAGTGAAGCAAAACCTGCTTTTCATAAACCCATGTTGATTGAGTCTGGTCATCTGATTGTCCTGTACGTTGGCACTCAAGAACTAGTGCATTACCTTCTCTGGCACCAAGGTCAAGCTGACAGACTGTAGTTCCTCAGGTCCTCCTTCTGACTCTTGTAGGTAGACGCCATATTAGCTAGCCTCTAGGCACCTGGAATGTTTCCATATAGGCAGAACTAATGATAAATTATGGAAAGTGTACTGGTGAGCACTTTCATCAGTTTCCTCAGTAGACTTGGTTACTTTAGTCTTTTTCTCAGCCTTCATCACTGTGAATTCTTCCATATCCAATAAAGATTAGAGATACACTGTAGCATTGCTTTTTTTGCTAATGATTTGTAGAAGTGTTTTTAATTATCTTTAATCATAGTAGCCATATTAAGCTCCAGCTGGGCTTTGGCTCTTCTAATTCTCTTACTATAGAGCCTCACAACATCTTTGTAGTCCTCCTGAGTGGCCTACACATTTTTCTGAAGGTCATAAACCCTTTTTCTCCCTGAGTTCTAGCCAAAACCCTCTGTTCAGCTAGCCTTGTCCAATTCAGCGAGCCTTGTCCAATTCTCCTCTTGTCTTGTCTCTATGCAAATGGAGATGGCCTGCTCTTGATCCCTTCAGATTATCTTCTTTAACAAGGCCAAAGTCTGCCCTCCAATATTCCAAGATGAAAGTTCTGCTTACCTCCCTCTTTACCTTCCCAATGATTGATGCCACATTTATTTTGCACTTCAAGGAGGGTCCCACCTAGGTCAATATTTTCCCTCCACTAATCTCATACATGCTTTAGAAAAATATACAAAACACTTGTTGAGAATATTTGCAAATGGTTCTATATTGGAGAGAAAATTAATTATTTGGACTCGTGCTCTAGAGAAAATCTATATATTTAAGCAACAACAAATGTAAAGTCAAACAGGTAAGAATGAAAAATACAGTTCAAAATAGACTAGTGTCTTTGGGATGATTCTGAAAATTAACTTTTTTTTTTTTTTACTCCATAAACAAGGACAAAGTAAATGTATCAAGGAAACTTAAACATGCATGTATAGGCCTACTGAGGTTTACAATGCAATGTAAATCTAATCCATTAAAGAAATGATTGTTGACAAACTGGAGAAAGCATAGGGAACTGAAAAATGTAGATTTATGCTGAAGAAATGCTTACTAATCTTTTTTTTTTTTT
>NW_011187525.1:0-1504 GCF_000146605.3 Meleagris gallopavo | reverse complement strand
TGCCCATGTCGTTCAAGAAGTGGTGCAGCAGGGTAACTCAGCTCTACAGCTAGCAACTGAAAACATCCATCATGTCTTGTCAGCATTTTTTTGACTTACACAGCTTTACCTCAGAGCTCAAACAATTATTTGCAGCTGAAAAAAAGGGCAGCTACAGTCACTCGTAAGATTTGGTCTCCTGCATGGCCATATAGGAGACTTCAGTCATCTTGTGGGCACAAATATAGTTTCTGAATTGTGAGTGTGTAGATGTATGTTATCATACTCTTTCACTGTGAAAGTAGTAACTACTGTATGTGGTAAAATGATATATTGTTGTCCGCAAAATGTCTTTGGCAACAGGATGTTCACTAGCCTTGGAATTTTGCCTTGTATAAATATTTTTAATCTACTCCATGTAGGCATATTTTGGCTGCAAAATAAAGGGTTTTGGAGATTAATATATCCAGGCTCAGTTCTGCTTATACATCCTACATACATCAAGTTTTTATTGAACTCTGCATCTATAATCTTTGTGTAGCAGCTGTTTGGGGGACTTTTTTTTCTTTTGCCTGCTTTACTCAAAGGAGGATTATGACTATATCCTATTTTTATACTCTACAAATGTAGTAATTTAATCTATAGATATATTTTCATTCTTCAGATGTAACCTATATAAAGCATGTTCAAATTTATGGTCATTGCTTTTCCTGTAAAGTATATTATTGGCCTCTTTTCAAATGTCCACATTTTCCCAAGGAATGCCCAAATAGCTATTTATCAGTGAATAAAGAATACAGTGATTATTTGACAGTATCAAGTACCTTTCAGCTGAGTGTCTCAAAGCTCTTTCAACCATTTATTAATCCTCACCATGCCCTTGGGAAGTATCTTTCACCGGTCTGTTTTATTGGCACTGCAACTGGGCCTCAGAGAAGTTGCATGCTTTGTTTCAAGTCTGAGAGTCCATCATCCACAAGTGAAAGCCTAGCCTTAGAGCTTCTGCTTCACCACTGCAGGATGGAAATATGTTGGGCTTTCTCACCTGTTAAAACTTCTGCCAGAGCAAGGCAAAGTTGAAAGGAAGACTGAGATGGTGATTCTGCCCATGTGTCCTTTACCAGCAGTTTTCTAAATACTGCTACCATCAGAGAAAAATATACATATGCATAAATACACACACATTTACATCCTGCAATTGTTTAACAAACTTTTGTGTGCTACACTTCTGCTGCACTGAGTGTGTGATATTGATTTACCCCAATTGTCAATGACATGGTGGAGAAGGTGACAAGTAATGAGTGCTTTCCTCCAGGCCACAACCCTTGCTGGGTGAGCACTGGCAGCTCTAAAGAGGGGTTTGGTATAGGATAACAAAACTGCAAGGTTTGGGGGAATAACATACTGGAGAGGGGGTGTTTCTATAATTCAAATATCAACAGTTCTACTGTGCATATAGAAATAGCTTTCAGATGGACCGTGGACATTCACATCTTTGTCCAATTTCTGCCTCAATCTGGATGTG
>NW_011187524.1:0-534 GCF_000146605.3 Meleagris gallopavo | reverse complement strand
AAGAGAAACATGCATCTGTTAATTCTGGAATGCCCTGGATTTTGAGGCAAGTGTATAGGTTGAGCAAGGTAGGGAGCATGGTGCTAAAGCACTGATGCCGTATGTGCGTGCAAACTGTCTCTGAAATGCCCTTGCTTAGGTGCCAGCTCACCTCTAAGGGCCCACGATTTTCAGAAGTTCAACACAATCCATAGATGTCTCAGCTTGCCCTTCATTATGAGCTTACAGAATTATCTTTATACTTCTTCTCCAGAGACAATTAGAAAAAAACATCTTATCTGTCTACCTGTAAATTTCTTATTCTAAGCTTTTGTGCTGCTGTCATATATTGCATCTTCTGAGATGGAGAATTACTTGAACAGAAATGAAATTGAATGGGGCAGAGAAGAGGCAAGTGCTGGTACTGAGCATCCTTGCTACTGGATAGATTGGTACTGGATAGATGTCCAGTCATCAACTTCTTAATAAAATGGTTCTTAATAAAATGTAATTATGATTAAATCCTCAAGTGCAATGACGATTGAAAAGGAAAAT
>NW_011187523.1:0-581 GCF_000146605.3 Meleagris gallopavo | reverse complement strand
GTGAATATTATATAGACAGTAAATACTATACAAGTACATTCTGTATAGATAGTGTTTACTTTTCATTGAATAGTATATAAGTACTATGCTTTATATAGATAGATTTTAGAAATTGTACTGCAGAGTCTGCTTACAGGAGGATGCATTGGGTTATGGATCTGAAATGCAGGTGGATCAGTGAAATTTCACTTGTGAAAGTGGAATACAATCAGATAAAAATTTGTGCTGCTGAGCATTGTCCCAAGTAAAAAGAAGTCTCTCCTGCATGTTATTTTATATTGTTGCAAGTAGGAAAATATGAAAATGTTTTGTACAGCTGGCAAAATCGAGTCATTTTGGATTGTTTTACTGCCAAGTACAATTTTTTTTCCCCGAGTCCTAATTTTCTGGATGAACAATGTGTAACCAACATGGTATTCCTCTTGAGTGAGTAGTGAAATGTTGCTGACTCTGAGTAAATATTTTATGGCTATGTGTTATTTATCTCAGCTAGTACTAGAAGAAAAATATTCACATCTAGTACTTCATTTCCTCCTAAATGAAATTTCATTGCAAGTAGCTCAGGGTGATTTTCAAATCTT
>NW_011187522.1:0-388 GCF_000146605.3 Meleagris gallopavo | reverse complement strand
TCAAGCCTTATTCGCAAGGCAGGCCAGTAGACTCTGTCAAACCCTCATTTTTACAGAAAGACCAAAGGGGAGAAATAATTAGGAAAAAAACCAGCATTTATTTGATACTTTTATTTATATGCAAAACAGGTCACCATTCATGAGAGATATGAAAAACGTATCAGATAGAAACCAGATTTATCTATTTTCACTACAAAATATTGCATTATATAAAGCAACAGAGACACACAAAAAAACCCTGAAAAAGACTAAAATCTTTGGATAGCAGATGTGTTTTGTTTTTTTTTTTTCTTTTTCTTTTTCTTTTTCTTTCTCATCCCTAGAATGCGCTTCTTGCTTTAAGAGATTCACAGCAAAGAACATGAAACATTTTCAGGTTATAGCAATT
>NW_011187521.1:0-1382 GCF_000146605.3 Meleagris gallopavo | reverse complement strand
CTGAGAAAAAGTGTTATCCTTCCACGGCTCCAATTTCACTTCCCAATGATTCCTTAAAATTTGTGAGCAAAAATGGACAAGTAACTCTCCTTGTGGTTATATTTTTAATTTATACTTCTATAAGCTAAAAAACTTGATTTCAAGTTATTGACAGTACCAAAAACCACCCATTTCCTTGATATATCTCAGGAAAAAACTGTTGCCAGCTTTTTCATTGAGACACAATGTACCTCTAAGAATAGACTTCACCCTGGTTTCTCATTACTTTAAAAGAAGTTATTTTTATAATGTCCCTTCTTGCTTTTGTCTTTTACACAAATCATGATCATTTTGCTTTACATAGAGCAAATTACTGTACATGGTGGTATTAACCCCCTTGGTGATCTCTTGTGCTAGCTCACAGTTTGATAGCAGAGGCCATAAAGACAGAAAGAACATATTCAGTACTGACTTAATTTCCCTGCATGTCTCAGGTCTGCATGCTACTAGAACAGCTGGCACTATTAGAATTTTCATTTCTCTCTGCACATTGCCCAGAAAACTTGTTTACTGCTAGATGTGAATCACCACCTCATTTACATATGAGCTAATATTTATGGAACCACCCATATGTATCAGATAATCAAGATGTTCTATATAAAGCCTCCTGATGGAACAGCAAGGTAGAAAAGAAAAATCAAAGCTGCTGCATTCATTCTTTAATTTTGTTATAGTACTTCAAACAGAATAAAACCAAGTTTTACTCAGATACATACAAATCTTGTAGTGAAGTCAATAAGGAGAAGAGCATGTGACTAGTGGCAAAGAGCTATAAAAGTCATTGTGCCTTTAACTCTGTAACTGAAGATTTTTACCCTTATCTTTGCAAAAAGTTCAGTTATGTACATTCACCATTCATTCATGAATGATTTCAAGTTTTTGTATCATTTTCATGATATGTTGTTACCTATGGCCAAGAAAGTCGATTTCTGAATTTCAAGAAAGATATTTCTGCATTAACATCCCTACAGTCATTTCGTAACATTTCGTGATTCTTTACAATCACAGGACTGAAAGGGAGATCCTTCCATTTCTGCCTGTTTTTTTGTGTTTTTTTGTTTGTTTGTTTGTTTGTTTTGTTTTTGGATGATAAAATGGTCTAGTTCTCTTTCTTACTCTTTGAAGAGCCATAACATACAATATTTATTATGAGAGCAAATACTGCCTCAAGTTTGTGACCTAACACCAGTTTGAACTCAAGCTTCAAATTGAGCTGGCAGAACCAGTGTGTTACCAGCATTTCTACTGGCTGACTTGATGCTCAGATTCATTTGAAAGCAGGTAGCTCTCTCCTCCTTTCTCCCTAGACATATGGTTTAGATTTGAAGCGTGCCCACTGCATT
>NW_011187520.1:0-707 GCF_000146605.3 Meleagris gallopavo | reverse complement strand
TTTTTGCAGTCACCGGGGTGTTTGCCTGACAGCCGTGACTTTTCTGATTGGACGGAGAGCAGCTTTGGAACCAGTTGAGGAGCGGAAGGACGAGCGAGTTGGTGTGCCACCCTCCTCCAAAATCTCCTTCCGCTTGATGTCGCATGGTAGGGAATACCCCTTTCGGCCAGTTGAAGCCAGCTGTGCTAGTTCTCCTCCCCCCCAGCTCCTTGGGCCTTTTGCTGCGAATGGCCTTGGCTCTGTGCAGCACGGCTTAGCAGCAAGAATAGGCGTTGTTGTGTAAGCAGCATTGTTTTTCTCATGGAACCAAACCACCGCGCCGTGTCGGGCGCTCTGAAGAAAAGAGTTTTGTCCCAGCCTGAAACTAAGACATAGCGGTACTCAAATCCATGCTGTCCCGGTGTTCTCCACCCCGAGGTGAGGCAGAGTGGTTGCCAAGAAGGTACCCCGCCATGGTGGAGTAAGATGACTGTAGCTTCCCGTCTCTCAGCTCTCCTGTCTCCTCCCTTCTCCCTACCTTGCTCTTGTCTGCTTCCCCAAGATGGCTCTGCTTCCACTTAAAGCTGAAGCTTGTGGGTTTCTCTCTGTGGGGTGATGTTTGACAGGATTTGCGTGAAGAGTCAAGGAGTGCAGTCATACGCCGCCTTTGCGTTCTTCATCACCGTACTCAAGACTAGAGTTAAGTGTAGGGCTACTTTTGCCCGTCA
>NW_011187519.1:0-522 GCF_000146605.3 Meleagris gallopavo | reverse complement strand
AAGGCTAAACAGACCCAGTTCACTCAGCCTTCTTCATAGGGGAGATGCTCCAGGCCCTTCACCATCTTTGTGGCCCTCCGCTGGACTCTTTCCAAGAGATCCCTGTCTTTTTTGTACTGGGGAGCCCAGAACTGGACACAGTACTCCAGATGAGGCCTTACAAGGGCAGAGTAGAGGGGGAGGATCACCTCCCTCGACCTGCTGGACACGCTCTTTTTAATGAACCCCTGAATGCCATTGGCCTTTTTGGCCACGAGGGCACACTGCTGGCTCATGGCCAACCTGTCGTCCACCAGGACGCCCAGGTCTCTCTCTGCAGAGCTCCTCTCCAGCAGCTCATCCCCCAGCCTGTATTGGTGCATGCAATTATTCCTCCCTAGGTGTAAGACCCTACATTTGCTTTTGTTGAACCTCATCCAGTTTCTTACTGCCCAGCTCTCCAGCCTGTCCAGGTCTCGCTGAATGGCAGCACAGCCTTCAGGCGTGTCAGCCAATCCTCCCAACTTCGTATCATCAGCAAAC
>NW_011187518.1:0-894 GCF_000146605.3 Meleagris gallopavo | reverse complement strand
GGCATTATAATGCAGTGGCCAGTGCCACCATTTGGCAACCATGGCAGGACTCCTGACACCACAGAGCTTGCTAGCACTGAACCAGCTGTGACAGGACAGCATCCTGCTCTCACAAACAGCCCTCTCCTGCCTGCTTGGAAACCTCCAAAAAGGGCCCCACACAGGCACGGCACAAAACACGCAGCCTCCTTTCTCCAGCTACAGCCTTCCAACATCAAGAGGCATCCAGCCAGCCACGCAGCACACCACTGGGGAAGACAAGAGCTAAAGGCTGGCTAACCAGCTGCAACGAGCTCCGGGAGGGAACAAATGCAGTGGGATCAGACAATACCCAAGGATGTTGGAAGGGACCCCCAGGGATAACTGAGTCCAACTCATGCCTCCACAACGCACTCCTTAAAAATTAAATGCTACATCTGAAGGCATTGCCCAATGTTTCTTGAAATCCAGCAGCCATAGTGCTTCTGCACTGACTTCGGAAGCCTGTTCCATGCCCACTGCCCTCTGGTGCACAACCACATTTGAAAAAAGCCGTGGAGTTGGACTTGTGAGCCAACGGTTCACTCAACGCTTTCTGTCTTTGCCTATATATATGTGCTAGACATTGTCTCCAGAAGCATATGGAGAAAAACCAATGAAAATCTTTGCAGAAGTCCTTAGAATGTAGGTCTATTAGGATCCCTTGCTGAACTAGATGGGTAATCAGCTCATGAAACAAATGCCAACTTCTCCGATCTGGGATACCCTGAATGGCCAGACCAGGTTTCCACGGCTGCTTGGAATTGGGAACTCCTCTAACAACAAAGGCACAAACCAGATTGCACAAGTGCCGAGCCGTGACCTCGCTGACTCCTATTCTGTGCTTTGGACACAGAATCTTCCGCATACTCAAAC
>NW_011187517.1:0-697 GCF_000146605.3 Meleagris gallopavo | reverse complement strand
GCACCTGGAACATACCGCCAGTGCCAAATGGACACGTCCTCAAGGACGCAAAAAGGCAGAATTGCTGGAAGAACAACACATAACTGATGACAAGCAACACTACGGGATGCAAGAGTAGCACGCAGTATTGAGAGGAGATCCTTAAAAGTCCACAGGAAAGCATGAGGAACCTGGCCTTGAATGCCCCCAGGGTTCAGGAACGCACAAGTTCACTGGGCAGCCTGTGCCAGGACTTCACCAGTATCCGAGTCAAGTAATTCTTCCTTACTTACTTAGTTCAGATAACAAAATTTCTACTCTTCCCATTAAAATGTCCTACTGCAATCAGACCCTGTAAAAAGTTGCTTCCCCTCCTGCATGTAAGCTCCCTTCAAGTACTGCAAGGCCACACTCACATCTCCCTGGAGCCAACTCTTCTCCAGGCTGAACAAATCCCACTCCATCAGCCTTTCTTCACACTAAATGGACTCCAGCCATTTGATCTCCTTTGTGGCCCTCCTCCGAACCCACTCCGCACAGCTCCCTCTGCATTCCTGGGTGACACTCAGCAGGCCTCACACACCTAGGCACATCCAGTTGAACAGCCCCTCTTTCTACTTTCTTCCGTCTTCTCCAGAAGATGTCATGAAGTGGCTCATGGCTGCATCACCCATTAACACACAACGGTCCAGGAAAGGACCCCAAAATCTCAACTCCA
>NW_011187516.1:0-821 GCF_000146605.3 Meleagris gallopavo | reverse complement strand
GACAGCGAGGAAGTGAGCAGAGGAGCTGAGCGTGCTCTGCTGCCCGCTTGGCTCTCTGTAACACAGCCCAGCTGGGACCGCGTTTCTTCCTCTGGGCCATGGGAGACACGAGATGACCTCGCTCCGCAGCTCTGCGTGCATGGACTGATGTAAGCTTTCAACTCCCCGATGCCTCTGTTTGATTGTCTGAACGTGAAGTCTCCAGGGGGGAATTTCCACTCCACTCCTCTCCCCCTTCCCATCAGCCCGCAGTTTCCCTTCGGGACCCAGCAGGCAGCATCTGCCTCTCGCGGCCCTTTCAGCGCTACCTTTTGTGCGCTTAGCGCCGGGCTGATGGCTCACCTGGGGTTGTGCAAACCCCTGCCAGGGCTTTTGTTCAGGCTGTCCCGGCAGCTGCAGATGCCTTTAGCGCACAGCTGCGGACCCTGAGCTCGTCCAGCATCTGCGGCAGCCCCGGCACAGGGCTGTGTAATAGACGCTGAAAGCTGACAGCGTGCGGGCTGACTGGAGCACAGGTTGAGAACGCGCCCGAGCAGCACGTGAGTAAAGTGCAGCCCAGGCTGCCTCGTGCAAAGGGCGCACGGTGCTGAGAAGGAGCCCTGGAAGTGAGCGCGGTGTGCGTGCTGAGCTGAATGGGAAGCAGCGCCCCGTTTGTGTGGGAGGAGGGAAATGCAGCCGCCGAGGCATTCTGGGTGCGGATGGCTGCAGCTGGCACGCATCCAGCGAGAGCCTTCAGGCCCTGTGCTGTCAGGTGGGCAGAGGGCTGAGATACTGACAGCAGAAAGTTCAGCTCTGCCCAGCAGGGAGAAGAGCTGCGACGG
>NW_011187515.1:0-652 GCF_000146605.3 Meleagris gallopavo | reverse complement strand
TGTAATAGACGCTGAAAAGCTGACAGCGTGCGGGCTGACTGGAGCACAGGTTGAGAACGCGCCCGAGCAGCACGTGAGTAAAGTGCAGCCCAGGCTGCCTCGTGCAAAGGGCGCACGGTGCTGAGAACGAGCCCTGGAAGTGAGCGCGGTGTGCGTGCTGAGCTGAATGGGAAGCAGCGCCCCGTTTGTGTGGGAGGAGGGAAATGCAGCCGCCGAGGCATTCTGGGTGCGGATGGCTGCAGCTGGCACGCATCCAGCGAGAGCCTTCAGGCCCTGTGCTGTCAGGTGGGCAGAGGGCTGAGATACTGACAGCAGAAAGTTCAGCTCTGCCCAGCAGGGAGAAGAGCTGCGACGGCGAGGGGAGGAACTTTTGCAAGGTGTTTCTGTCCCTGTCAGGCTGGCAGCTGGGGCTGGCAACAGCTGTGCCGTGCATTTCAGATCTAAGAGAGCAGGACTAATGTATTTATTGATACAATGTCGTTATAATGTAGTGATCTAACAGCGGCATAGAGGAGAGGGTTAAACACACGCATAGAGGAGGCCCTCCCGCTGAGTCGCGAGGCTCAGAAGGTGCTCAGTTGTGCCCCAGCTGTTGAAGCAGGGCTCTGCTATCAGTTCTTTCAGTCCCCATTTTGAGACAGATTTATGGCGG
>NW_011187514.1:0-654 GCF_000146605.3 Meleagris gallopavo | reverse complement strand
CTGCAGCTGGCACGCATCCAGCGAGAGCCTTCAGGCCCTGTGCTGTCAGGTGGGCAGAGGGCTGAGATACTGACAGCAGAAAGTTCAGCTCTGCCCAGCAGGGAGAAGAGCTGCGACGGCGAGGGGAGGAACTTTTGCAAGGTGTTTCTGTCCCTGTCAGGCTGGCAGCTGGGGCTGGCAACAGCTGTGCCGTGCATTTCAGATCTAAGAGAGCAGGACTAATGTATTTATTGATACAATGTCGTTATAATGTAGTGATCTAACAGCGGCATAGAGGAGAGGGTTAAACACACGCATAGAGGAGGCCCTCCCGCTGAGTCGCGAGGCTCAGAAGGTGCTCAGTTGTGCCCCAGCTGTTGAAGCAGGGCTCTGCTATCAGTTCTTTCAGTCCCCATTTTGAGACAGATTTATGGCGGTTAATCTGTTACGTGTTGTCTTGTGCGTTGTGTTCCTGTGCAGGGCCTTGTGAGCAAGGCCAGGCTGAAGAAGGGAGCTGAGGGAAGAAGCTGGAGGTGGGGTAAGAGGGGGTGGAGGGATGAGCAGGATGTGTCTCTCCCCATCCACACTACAGTCACTCACGTTTTCATCAGCCATAGCAGGTGGGGAAGGCAGTCACACTGGTGCTATCCCAGTGACATTCACTTCCATTTGTAT
>NW_011187513.1:0-638 GCF_000146605.3 Meleagris gallopavo | reverse complement strand
GCTCGCAGGTTACCACACCCCGATTCTTGGATTTGGGGCCCAATCCCCCCGGAGTACTATACTCCTATCTCTCGGATCAATAGGGGTGTACTGCTGGCACTTTGTCAAGTGCGCAGGGCACCGCACACCAACAGCTCCCTCCCGAGACTCTTCCTTTCATCACCAGCACAGCTGGTACGTCCCTGGCCGTGCCCCTCGTGGGACATCAGAACCGCAGGTCGGGACTCCGCACTCGCTTCGCACTGAAGTGCGTCTCAGTCACACACACTCAAGAGTCTCAACCGACCCCCAAGGCAAGAATTAAATTCCCTTACCTTGGTCCGTGCACGAAGTTACCGGGTCACAATGGCCAACACCCGTGCCTACCTGCCCCTTGGCTTTTACAGAGCCCGTCCTTTATATAACAGTCTCGGTTGCCTATCGGCCGTCCCAGGGAGTCACCTCACCACCCAGACAGGACCACTGAAATCAGCAGGGTGCACCTATCCTGTCCAGGGCAGCGGGAGAGACCCCCAAGAGGCGATAATAATCCCGGACAAGCCCCCAAATTGTTGGAAATATCCAAAAAATTTTCTAGGACGGTATCTCCGATAAAGCAGATTTTATTTGCAATTGCAATGGCGGGCCTCCTGCAAGCA
>NW_011187512.1:0-750 GCF_000146605.3 Meleagris gallopavo | reverse complement strand
TTCCTTTCATCACCAGCACAGCTGGTACGTCCCTGGCCGTGCCCCTCGTGGGACATCAGAACCGCAGGTCGGGACTCCGCACTCGCTTCGCACTGAAGTGCGTCTCAGTCACACACACTCAAGAGTCTCAACCGACCCCAAGGCAAGAATTAAATTCCCTTACCTTGGTCCGTGCACGAAGTTACCGGGTCACAATGGCCAACACCCGTGCCTACCTGCCCCTTGGCTTTTACAGAGCCCGTCCTTTATATAACAGTCTCGGTTGCCTATCGGCCGTCCCAGGGAGTCACCTCACCACCCAGACAGGACCACTGAAATCAGCAGGGTGCACCTATCCTGTCCAGGGCAGCGGGAGAGACCCCCAAGAGGCGATAATAATCCCGGACAAGCCCCCAAATTGTTGGAAATATCCAAAAAATTTTCTAGGACGGTATCTCCGATAAAGCAGATTTTATTTGCAATTGCAATGGCGGGCCTCCTGCAAGCAGGAGTGCACACAGAAAACAGCGTTACATCTTTTATTCCCTATTCCCCGACGCTTATCTCTTTCTCCCCTGGTTCCTCATTGGCTGAGTACTTTAGGCTCACACTCTGTCGCGACGCTTCACTGATCGTACGAGTACCCAGTAAACACAAATCCTTGCCATCCAAACACAAATTTCTTAATTATTTTATTACCTTCTAACAGTCGCTCTCCCAACACCTGATCATTGCTTTCAGATGCCTGCTTTGCAATTCAAACATAAACAT
>NW_011187511.1:0-657 GCF_000146605.3 Meleagris gallopavo | reverse complement strand
TGATAACATACCTTCAGTTTAGTACTGGTCAAGCAGAATACTCAGGGGGAAAAAAGATCATTTTGAAATGTAGTCAATGTAGTCAAGTGAAAAAAAAAAAAACCTCAGAGGGAAATATTCAATACAAATATACAGAACACTGAGGTAAAAACTGCTAGAGTACTAAGAGGAGCTCAAAGCGAAAGATGGGTGAGTGCTGAATGCATATGACTTATGAAATGACAGACCAGAGAGTAAATGTGATATCTAAGATTGCACATACAGACACTGCTTTCAGAATATTCTAGGACAGCAACTGCAAAACACATGGATATTACTTTTGTGGGCCCATGCAGCTCAACATCAGGAAATAGCCATGAAAAGCACATCCATGAACCGCTACCACCATTTTCTGCTTCTGGTTTTGCTGAACAGTCTACAACATGCCCTAAATATATACTTGCCAGCTTTTCTAAACTGAACTTCCCAGTGTCTGCTTCTCAATAGACCTTAAGTAGGAAAGTTATTGAAGCCAAGTAGGACTCATCTATGTCCTCGTATGTTCACAGCAGTATGAGGGCTTGAACCACCGCTATGAGGTGAAAATAAACAGCCTTGGTTTGGATATCTTTTGGACAAATTAGCGAGAGGATGTATTTAAAAGTTACAGAGTCCTAA
>NW_011187510.1:0-989 GCF_000146605.3 Meleagris gallopavo | reverse complement strand
AAAAACAATTCTGAATAATGCTTCATAGTGACAAAAGTATCTTTTTTTCTTTTTTTTACTGGTACATGACACCAGCTTTCAAAGCTAATTAAGGCTGAAAGTTGAGCAACATTCCATCTTCAAGTACAAAATTACAACAGACTCACAGCTGCTCTGATGTTCATTTGTTAATGTTGTGGACAAAAAAGAATGTAGTGAGTCTAGCATGTGGTACAATTAAAATAAGTATTACCATAGGTTATATTAATAAAAAGAGATTCTGCTTGTCCTCAATTTCTTAACCTAAGTTACTTTGACAAAAGAGAAATAACCTGAAAATATGGTAAGTTAATTGCCTTTAACACTTCTAACAGTTGCTGATCACCTTATTGGATTTTCTAAATTAAAGTTGCACAGTCAGTAGCAAGATAGAAACTAAACATTTTTAAATTTAGTTAGAGATAACCAGAACTCCTTATTTTAGCTCTTCCTATCTGTTGCAGATAGAAATTCAGTCCTTGTGATAGGGAGGCTCATAGATAATACGCTTCTAAGATCTGTCATAAGTGGACCAGAAGGCATTAAAAAAATTAAAAAGGGGATATTACACTTGATTCTATGCTGCTGTAGATCAGCAATAATTTTTGGATCAAAAAATGGCAATCAGAAAAAGAAAAGGACAAAAGGAGAAGCAGGAATTTAGAAGGTATATGAAATCTTATGTATATACGTGAGGCAAATGTTCATAGGCACAATGGCATCAATTGTTTTGAGACTACATTGAGGTATCTTTCAACAGAAAGAAAAGAGATATATAATAATAATATAATAATATATAATAATAATATAATAATAATTGTAATGTATTCTGTTCCCACCAGTGACCTCAATTCATTCTATATTCATAGCTCATTTGTTACTGGGACAAAATCTACACACATCAACAACAACATGTGAAAAAGCAGCATAGAATCATAGAATCACTCAGGTTGGAAAAGACCTTAAAGATC
>NW_011187509.1:0-858 GCF_000146605.3 Meleagris gallopavo | reverse complement strand
GCCCTTCTTGTATTTCAGCACCTGCATTGCTAGTTCCAGCTTACAATAATATCCAGGCATTATTGTGGAGCACCCTCGGTGCTGTCAGCTCCTGTAGCCAGTTTGAAACATCCCTAAGCTGGTTATTTCAGAACTGAAAGTATAGCACTCATTTTTCTGTCAAGGCTACTGTTTGCTCTTGCCAAGTCTGGAGTTGTAAATCCAAGTTATTTCTGAAGCAGTGCCGTAGCTGTGAGAGAGAGGAGGAGGAAAAATGTGAAAGAAAGAATATTGCAGACACCAAAGTCAGTGAAGAAGTAGAGGAAGAAGGTGTCAGAGCAGAGCTGCTCCTGCAAGCTCTAAAGAAGACCACGGTTGCCCCTGGCAGCCCCTAAAGAACCACATCCAAGCAGATTCCTGCACTGTGACCTGTGAAGGACTCTCTGTGGGAACTGTCCAGTCACAGCCTGAACCACTGGTTGAGCACCTGCAGAAGGGACCAGGTCAGCCATGGGAGCACAGGCGAAGGCAATTCAGCTGTGCGACTGGAAGGGCTGGGCCTGGCTGCACACCACTTAGGCCCCATTTCAGGGCTGACTGCCACAGGAGAAGGATCTCTTACTGGAGATCCCTCCTTGGTGGAAAATTCCCCTGCAAACCTGGCATCGTCTAGTACAGGTCAAAAATACTCTTCCATTCCTTTATAGCACCTTTTTATCGTATAGCCAATCCTTTCATCACTACAATTCTTCATTCCCCTCCCTGGCTGTGGGGATGGAGATTTGCTGGGAGCGGTGCGATTCTTCCGAGCTCTGGGCTGCTGCTGCGGCTGCCCCTGCGCGGCGCTGCACGGGACGCTGTGCATCCCCCCTTTGAGCC
>NW_011187508.1:0-609 GCF_000146605.3 Meleagris gallopavo | reverse complement strand
GAACCACATCCAAGCAGATTCCTGCACTGTGACCTGTGAAGGGACTCTCTGTGGGGAACTGTCCAGTCACAGCCTGAACCACTGGTTGAGCACCTGCAGAAGGGACCAGGTCAGCCATGGGAGCACAGGCGAAGGCAATTCAGCTGTGCAACTGGAAGGGCTGGGCCTGGCTGCACACCACTTAGGCCCCATTTCAGGGCTGACTGCCACAGGAGAAGGATCTCTTACTGGAGATCCCTCCTTGGTGGGAAATTCCCCTGCAAACCTGGCATCGTCTAGTACAGGTCAAAAATACCCTTCCATTCCTTTATAGCACCTTTTTATCGTATAGCCAATCCTTTCATCACTACAATTCTTCGTTCCCCTCCCTGGCTGTGGGGATGGAGATTTGCTGGGAGCGGTGCGATTCTTCCGAGCTCTGGGCTGCTGCTGCGGCTGCCCCTGCGCGGTGCTGCACGGGACGCTGTGCATCCCCCCTTTGAGCCGCTTGGCAGCTGGGATGCAGCTGCTGTCTGTCGGTCGCCTGGAATTCTAGATGGAAAGTAAAGGCATCGGCAACATGAGGTTATCAAGCCAGAAACGGGCAACACAGACACAGTGGGGAGAAAC
>NW_011187507.1:0-496 GCF_000146605.3 Meleagris gallopavo | reverse complement strand
CGAAGGCAATTCAGCTGTGCAACTGGAAGGGCTGGGCCTGGCTGCACACCACTTAGGCCCCATTTCAGGGCTGACTGCCACAGGAGAAGGATCTCTTACTGGAGATCCCTCCTTGGTGGGAAATTCCCCTGCAAACCTGGCATCGTCTAGTACAGGTCAAAAATACCCTTCCATTCCTTTATAGCACCTTTTTATCGTATAGCCAATCCTTTCATCACTACAATTCTTCGTTCCCCTCCCTGGCTGTGGGGATGGAGATTTGCTGGGAGCGGTGCGATTCTTCCGAGCTCTGGGCTGCTGCTGCGGCTGCCCCTGCGCGGCGCTGCACGGGACGCTGTGCATCCCCCCTTTGAGCCGCTTGGCAGCTGGGATGCAGCTGCTGTCTGTCGGTCGCCTGGAATTCTAGATGGAAAGTAAAGGCATCGGCAACATGAGGTTATCAAGCCAGAAACGGGCAACACAGACACAGTGGGGAGAAACGCTCAGAGCCAGAGGA
>NW_011187506.1:0-693 GCF_000146605.3 Meleagris gallopavo | reverse complement strand
GTCTAGTACAGGTCAAAAATACTCTTCCATTCCTTTATAGCACCTTTTTATCGTATAGCCAATCCTTTCATCACTACAATTCTTCGTTCCCCTCCCTGGCTGTGGGGATGGAGATTTGCTGGGAGCGGTGCGATTCTTCCGAGCTCTGGGCTGCTGCTGCGGCTGCCCCTGCGCGGTGCTGCACGGGACGCTGTGCATCCCCCCTTTGAGCCGCTTGGCAGCTGGGATGCAGCTGCTGTCTGTCGGTCGCCTGGAATTCTAGATGGAAAGTAAAGGCATCGGCAACATGAGGTTATCAAGCCAGAAACGGGCAACACAGACACAGCGGGAGAAACGCTCAGAGCCAGAGGACACGGCTGAGCCACCCAGATCTTCCTCTCGGGCTCACCACCCAGCTCATAGGGTTCAGTGATCTTCTCGCTGGCCGTAGGAGAGGAACTGGACTGATGGAAGGAAACATATCAGGACTGAGCAGCACAAAACACCTGGATCACATCCCAGATGGCTTCGAACAGCAGTCAGAGTTCAAGGCTCTGCTGTTCTATTGAGATCAGCTTTCTGCTAGACCCACACTTGTCTCAGATGAGGTCTGTGTCAGTTTACAGGACAACCACGACTCGACAGAGGTACCAGGGAACCAGCTGCTACTCGCAGAACATGCATTTCTAAAAGGAAAAGCTTCCACGAATGCTA
>NW_011187505.1:0-888 GCF_000146605.3 Meleagris gallopavo | reverse complement strand
GCTGGCCGTAGGAGAGGAACTGGACTGATAGGAAGGAAACATATCAGGACTGAGCAGCACAAAAACACCTGGATCACATCCCAGATGGCTTCGAACAGCAGTCGGAGTTCAAGGCTCTGCTGTTCTATTGAGATCAGCTTTCTGCTAGACCCACAGTTGTCTCAGATCAGGTCTGTGTCAGTTTACAGGACAACCACGACTCGACAGAGGTACCAGGGAACCAGCTGCTACTCGCAGAACATGCATTTCTAAAAAGGAAAAGCTTCCACGAATGCTAGAGAAACCAAGCAAACCTCAGAGACGTTGCAGAACCACCTCTCTGAGAGACCTCCTGTGGCCTCCTTTGCTCAGTACGTCAGGAAATTCCTCGGCCAGCTGCAAATGGCGTTCCCCAGGGCTGCAGCACCATGTAGATTTTGGCACAGTCTCACTTTCCTGAGACCACTTCTGATTCGAGCAACAGTCTCATTAGCTATGTGCTGCATCTGGAGACTTGGAGAGACCGACCTCACCAGGAGCATCCGATCCGGTCCATTCCCTCCAATTAATAACGGCAAGGCCGGCCCAGCACTGACATGGGGACAAACCAATCTCTGCAGAGGGATGGGGAGGACAGTGCTGCATCCCGGCTGCTCGCGCCTGGCAGGAGATGCCAGCATATGCCACTCTCCAAAAGAGAAAACATCCCAACAGAGGATGTCCCACTCACTCGCCGCACTGCCGATGTGACACTGTGCTCACACGGAGCGCAGGATCACATACTGCGCAAACAGCCACGCTGATGGCAGCTCTGCTCGCAGTAGAAGGCAACCAAGTCACCTTGGCTTTCTCTCGGGAGCTGCACTCACGACTAGACACATACACTGTGTCAGTTACAAACAAACAAAC
>NW_011187504.1:0-463 GCF_000146605.3 Meleagris gallopavo | reverse complement strand
GATCATCACTGCAGAACATGTAAGTCAGCACAATTAATCAACACATCCACTCGATATCAGAATCATAATTTCTACTAAAAGAAGTTGACCAAGAGAGAAACAAACATCGAATCTGGAAACTCTGCTCATGACCCGTAAGAAAAATGACACATGGACAAAGAAAGGGGAGGAATTGGCTTCCCCTGCATAGGGCAGTGTTTCAGCTGAGGCAGTGAAGGCATAACATAACAGAATCACAGAATGGCTTAGGTTGGAGGGGACTTAAAAGATCACTTAGCTCCAAGCCCCAGCCACTGGCAGGGTTGCCAACCACCGGATCAGGGTGCCCAGGATCCCATCCATCCTGACCCTGAAATCCTCCAGGGATGGAGCATGTGGTGTTATTCTGCTGACCAAATGGATGAGCTCACAACAGAAGAGCCAGATCTTCCTCTCTGCTCCATCTGTGGCATACTGTGGAGTT
>NW_011187503.1:0-738 GCF_000146605.3 Meleagris gallopavo | reverse complement strand
CCCATCCATCCTGACCCTGAAATCCTCCAGGGATGGAGCATCTGGTGTTATTCTGCTGACCAAATGGATGAGCTCACAACAGAAGAGCCAGATCTTCCTCTCTGCTCCATCTGTGGCATACTCTGGAGTTCAAGGCATCACAAAGCTGTGACACATCTACATTCGTTCACTGATGACACCTTAGTTTGCTCTGGGCTCTCATTTGAAGGACATCAGAAGAAGTTCTGGGTCATGTCAGTTCCCAGTTTACAGGAAGATGGTGAACGTTGTCCTAATTTTAAAGAAGAAGAAGAAAGAGGACATCGGTAATTAGAGAGCTGTCATTTTCACTTCAATGCCTGGTAAACTTATGAAGAAAATGATGCTGGGAGTTACTGAGAAATGCCTGAAGGACAATTCTGTCATTGGTCACAGACAACACAAGTTCATAAGGAGAAGGTCGTATTAAACTTAATGTCCTTTTATGACAGGATCACCCATTGAGTTGACCAAGGGATGCCAGTTGAGATTATCCTTGAGGGTTTCAGTAGAGCCTTTGATATTCTTTCTCACAGTACCTTTCTGGGCCAAATGTCCTGAATACATCTACACAGAAACATAAAATGATGAGTGAGCCTTTGGCCAATGGGTCTGGCCCAAAAGATTACAGCAAATGGGGTTCCATCAGGCAAACGAATGGTCACAAGCAGGGCTCCCCAGTGCTCCATCTGAGAGCACTTCTCCTTAATGATTTCATCC
>NW_011187502.1:0-1286 GCF_000146605.3 Meleagris gallopavo | reverse complement strand
ATGACAGGATCACCCATTGAGTTGACCAAGGGATGCCAGTTGAGATTATCCTTGAGGGTTTCAGTAGAGCCTTTGATATTCTTTCTCACAGTACCTTTCTGGGCCAAATGTCCTGAATACATCTACACAGAAACATAAAATGATGAGTGAGCCTTTGGCCAATGGGTCTGGCCCAAAAGATTACAGCAAATGGGGTTCCATCAGGCAAATGAATGGTCACAAGCAGGGCTCCCCAGTGCTCCATCTGAGAGCACTTCTCCTTAATGATTTCATCCAAAAATGTCATGTAGGACTAGAAGATCATTTGAGCAAGTTTACTGATGATACTAAATTGGGAGGAGCTGTTGCCTCCATGGAGGGTGGGGAAGACTTGCAGAGAGACGTGGACAAGTTAGAGAACTGGGTAAGCACAAACTCACAAAGCATGAAGTATAACAAGAACAAGTGCCTGACTCTACACCTGGGTAAGGGCAACCCTGAACGTACACACTGACTGGGGAATGGGATACTGGAGAGCAGTCCCACTGAAAGGGATTGGGGGTCCTGGTCAACACCAAATAGAACGTGAGTCAGCACTGTGCCCAGGCAGCCAGGTAAGCCAACTGTTCCCTTCGGTGCACTGAGCATGGTATTGGCATCTGAGTGAGGGAAGGGATTGTCCCTCTCTGCTCTGCACTGCTGCGGCCTCACCTGGAGCACTGGGTGCACTTCTGGGCACCACAGAACATAAAGGACATAAAACTATGGGAGACTGTCCAAAGGAGGGCACCAGAACTGAGAGATCTCAAGTTCAAATTTGCTTCCATTGGAATTGACTGCTTGTTCAGACTGGGCCCTTCTCACATCCCACATGCTGGCATGAGACACACTGCCCACATGGGACTTGGGCCTCACGGCATCCTTGCACCCCATGCAGAGTCTGGCAGCTGCTGTCCCCTGCTCTTTCATTTGACATCACACAAACCTCCATCCCACTGCCCCAGGAAGGGCCCTGAGCCAGCAGGAGGGACACGATCTCCCTGCCAAGGCTCTGGGCATCAGGCCTTGGCCTTCCTGCTTCACAAGACAAAGGAGGCTTTTCTCAGCATCACAGCCACCATCCCAGGGCCTTGGTCTGCCTGTAATCATGGCTTCCAATTATCTGCTCTAACAAGTCCCTGGGGAAGCTTGCTTGTGAACGGCCCTCAGTGGGGCCCATTAATACTCCAAGAAACTTCACTGTTCCTTCTGACTTGGTCTTCTGGAGCACTTCATGCAAACTTCTGTCAGCACTGGAGGTTGATGGA
>NW_011187501.1:0-576 GCF_000146605.3 Meleagris gallopavo | reverse complement strand
TTCCCCCTTCCCCCCTCCAGCTGAAAAGGCCTTTGCAGGCCACCTTGGAACCTTCTGGAAAATACCTGGAGGTTAGAGGTGTGTGCTTCAGACAGTGTCACACTTTGCCCCGCTGTCCCTTCTGCAGGATGTGTGCTTTGGGGCCACACCACGTTGAGCATTCCCAGCGTGTTGCTCGCTGAAATGTTTGCAAGGAGCAGAGCTGCCCCGCTGTGCTGTGCCTCAGCAATCCAGGCTGGAGATCCTGCAGCGTGGGGGAGTACACACAGAGCTAATTTTGGGAGACAGGAGTTTCTTTCCATCTGCGGTGCTGGTATTTCTGTGCTGCTTTCTTTTTTAGAGCAATTATATCACAAGCAGGACCCAATGCGTTGCTGTCACCGACTTTGGCTTCGTGTAGTTATGGGTCATTAGCTTGTAAGTGTGAAAGCCAAGGTATTTTTTCTTCCTTCTGGCAGCTTTCCTTGGATTAGAAGGAATAGCTCTGTGATGTGAGTAATGGTGATTCTCCCATTGATAAGGTGTGTATGCAGCACGCGTGGGTGTTTGGGTTACAGCAGTCTTTCCAGCCAACAT
>NW_011187500.1:0-523 GCF_000146605.3 Meleagris gallopavo | reverse complement strand
CCCCTGAAGCCTGGCATATACGTTCACTATGTATTGAAAAACCCTATCTGAGTGAAACATTAGCTGGTTGAACAGGGAAGCTAATCAGTGCACAGAAGAAAGTAGAGGAAATAGTTGGACCTCGAGTGTGCCTAAAGGAAAAAAATATGAAAAGCAAGGGAGAAAGAAACTTAAGTATATGCATAAACGAATAAAGATGAAATGTTGGAAGTAAAATATTAGAAAGAGAGGACAGACAGAAGGACAAAAGAAGAGGGAAAGGGACACAAGGAGAAATGCGATCAGAATAACAGTGGGACAGGGATGAGACTACATCTTGATTATTTTTATGCAATGCACTTGGCAAACACTTAATTGCTGTTAAGTTGTTAAATTATTCCTCTGTCTGGAGTATTGATCCAAAATTTTATTAGTGTACTGGGATTACATACGTTATAAAGTTCCAAGCTGCGTGATAGCCTGGTTCAAGATTTAAGAGTACTTTATAACACCACTTCACCTATTTCCAATTTATTTTGGTACT
>NW_011187499.1:0-710 GCF_000146605.3 Meleagris gallopavo | reverse complement strand
AGTGGAGAGATTAATTCAGAATATGTGTGCACAGTACACCTGGCAGACCCCACAAAGCTTGGCTCAAAGAACAAAGATGAAACAAAGGCATGAATAGAGCAGTAGAAGGATTTACAAAAGGACAAAAGATGGGCAGCCATTTAAAGGTGACAGTAATTACTTAAGTAAATGTCAAAACTCTTCAAAGAAGCAAGGGGGATAATATTCATGAACACTTAAGGCTGAAACCTGAGCATGTTGATCTGCCATTTGGAAGGTTATGTTTCCTTCTTATCTCCTCTCTGATAGCTACAATAACGGGCACTAAAATTTGTTCCTGAAAAAATGCAAAGAAATCACTCAGTGTCTGAGGACGTGTTGATTTCTACATGTATTGAAATCAATGGTCCTTAAATTCACGTGGAGCCCCATTCCTGAGCCTACACATGATGATGAAAATGAGGGAACAGCAGAAAGGATTTCAGATCACTGTAAACGTGTGGAGACACTTTTCCTGCAATAGCCAGTATTTCCTGAGCACAGTGAGACAACAGAAGCTCACCAGATCTTTCAGCTCCAACCCAGCTGTCACCATCACAGGCAGAGGAACCCACAGGTTATCATACAAAAAGTGGCAGTGCCCAAGCAAGCATGGGAGAAATTTGGCACTGCTCTGCCACATCCTTTCATCCACTGTGAAATGCCTACTGGGCACCTACTACCCAGCTACC
>NW_011187498.1:0-494 GCF_000146605.3 Meleagris gallopavo | reverse complement strand
ATCAATGGTCCTTAAATTCACGTGGAGCCCCATTCCTGAGCCTACACATGATGATGAAAATGAGGGAACAGCAGAAAGGATTTCAGATCACTGTAAACGTGTGGAGACACTTTTCCTGCAATAGCCAGTATTTCCTGAGCACAGTGAGACAACAGAAGCTCACCGGATCTTTCAGCTCCAACCCAGCTTTCACCATCACAGGCAGAGGAACCCACAGGTTATCATACAAAAAGTGGCAGTGCCCAAGCAAGCATGGGAGAAAATTTGGCACTGCTCTGCCACATCCTTTCATCCACTGTGAAATGCCTACTGGGCACCTACTACCCAGCTACCACTGTTTGACCCCAAACATGGGCACGCATTAACACACACTAAGCAGCTGCAACAAAACCTGTACAAAGACTGACCAGTATCACCAAAGATCTGCATTAACTATCAAGACTGGCAGAAGAATCTTATAACATGAAGTGATGGCAACCAAAATGGTAAATGAA
>NW_011187497.1:0-564 GCF_000146605.3 Meleagris gallopavo | reverse complement strand
TGTGAAATGCCTACTGGGCACCTACTCCCCAGCTACCACTGTTTGACCCCAAACATGGGCACGCATTAACACACACTAAGCAGCTGCAACAAAACCTGTACAAAGACTGACCAGTATCACCAAAGATCTGCATTAACTATCAAGATTGGCAGAAGAATCTTATAACATGAAGTGATGGCAACCAAAATGGTAAATGAAATTCAGTGTATTGAATTCTATATTCAAGAGATGCATGTAGGGAAGGGGGGGAGGGAGGGGAGGGGAGGGGAGGGGAGAGAGACACTAGCATTTCTCTTTGTATATACATGATTTCCTTGGTGCACAGTCCTGGTCCTTCTCAGGTCCGTCACCTAAAGGGATGTCTTTTGTAGAAGAGTGATCAAAAATAATGCAAGAGTTTCTACATGAAGAAAGATCTTGTAAGTTAGATTTCTTACGCATAGTAATGGCTGAGTGGAATATGCACAGTCATGGCATGGAGAGAGTAAATGGTTAATCTTCACACAAATGGTCGTTCAGATGAGGAGACTTTCATCAACATCTGAGAAGTCTAAAATTTTAAAG
>NW_011187496.1:0-686 GCF_000146605.3 Meleagris gallopavo | reverse complement strand
GAGATTTCCTGAGCAGGGAAGGGTCCAAAGTCAGAAGAATAAGGTGCAAAGAGCTGCATGAACCAATTTTCTCTGATCTGAATAAATGCAGTCACTTTTTGCTCAGCATTTTACACAAAATGTAGCAGCTACCAAAGTTACCTCACTCTTTCTTGTCAAATTCTGCCAAGCACATCCCTATCTTCAATCTAGAGATAATCTTTAAATCCAGGAAGTTTTAGACTCCTCTATACTGACTGCAGACATCTTCTAAAATATGATGTAGACCATGCTGACCAAAGAGGTATCCAGCTAGTTTCATTTAACACAGTGATTTGTGTCAATTGCCACGTTAGGCAGTGAGCTAGCACTCACCTGACGTAGCTTTGATGTTCCTGGTCAATGCTGAACACAGGACATCGCTTCTTCTTGCAGTTACCTAGAAGATCTCTTCTTTGCTCTCACATCTGACTAATCCGGGTTTGACACCAAGGGAAATCATTTAAGTTGTTCTGTGCTGGAAGAAGAGAGTGAGTTTTAAATAAATATGAGTGGGGGAATTTAGCATAATGACAATTCCTTATCATTCCATCTTACAACCAACAGCACAGGGGACTCTGAAGAATATTTCACTCCGAAAAACAGTGAGACACGTTTGTTCTAAGTTATTACCAAATCTGAAGGAAATATGGTTAAATAGTGCCAGT
>NW_011187495.1:0-502 GCF_000146605.3 Meleagris gallopavo | reverse complement strand
CTGAGTACAGAAGGTATCACAGAACATCTGCTCGCTAATTCCTTACTGATAAAACACTTCCACCAGCTTGTATTAATCTATAAGCCTTCATAGTCCTTAGCTTCTAAAAGTTGTTATGATGAGGAGATGTTGTATCACAGTAACAGACTCGTTAAAAGCATAAGAATAGGAACAAGTGCAGAAGAAAGAAGCCAGCAATTTTGGGAAGAAAATATTTTGATTTTCCATTTTAAAAAGTCCAGGTTCACAACTGAGACGGCAAAATGCCTTTGGGAATGAGAAGCAAGTCCAGCTCCCACCCATCACAGAAGGACCAGACGTCCAACTGCCAGCTCTGTGCATGGCACCATCTGCTGCTTCCACCTCCAGGATAATTCAGAATGCTTTGTGGCGTTCTGGCCAGATCAAGCAGAAGGTGGGTTATTCCAACGATGTTGGATAAATGATGGCTTTGATTTCGAATACCTGTAGTCCCAGGTTCTTCCAACTGCTGCTCTGCTAA
>NW_011187494.1:0-558 GCF_000146605.3 Meleagris gallopavo | reverse complement strand
ATTTGTTTGATCTTGATCTACCTCCACCCTTTCCTTTCCTGATTAAAACTTCCACTTTTCCACAAAGTTCTGTGTGCCCCTTTCACATTCTTGTAAGCAATCTACCACCTTCCCCAATAAAAGCCTGAATGGTGCCAGCTTTCTTCTGATTGCCTCTGTTAGACTTCTGGAGAAGGTGGGACTCCTTTGTCACACTAGACAGACCTTAATTAAAACCACATCCAACCTGAGTAGGCTTCATCCACATAACTTGTAAGTATCGGTTTCTAATCTGTTTTTCCTTTAAAGACCAATTCTAACACTCCTCTTGTGTGTTCAGACATACACAAGGTCAGTAATGGAAAGTCAATATAAATGGAGATCTGAAAAAGAAAGAAGTTCTTTTTTTTTCTTTTTTCTTTCCAATTAATCTAAATGATTCTGGAGCTAATACTGATTATAATCAGTCTGCATAGATACATGACTTAGGCAATGCTTAAGTTCAGCTATCCAATGTTTCCTACTGACCACTACCAAATTAGGTTTTACCAAAAAATTGTAATAGCTCATTCTATTAGT
>NW_011187493.1:0-695 GCF_000146605.3 Meleagris gallopavo | reverse complement strand
GGTGAAGTTGTCATCCACGCTGACAGGTTTCATGAGGGTCCCTCCACTGGATGCCAGTCCCTGCAGGGACACAGGACACTGCTCACCTCTGCGGAGGGAGCTCGTTCATCCCCAAGAGGATGGAGCAGAGCAGAGTTCATTCTCAGGGCTGTAAGATAGCACTGCCTGTTCTAACTCACTGCTCCACAATGAAAGGCACACACGTGGCCCCACAATATCCATTTCATACACGTAGAGAAAAAAAAGGAGCAGAAGCACACTAAAATCTCAAGGTTCCCACTCCATCCTTACACATCTTCCATCACACCCCCTGCAATTGCCCTGGGAGAAACCATCTCATCTGCAGTCACTGCCCCTCCACCCCTGCAGGCTCCTTTCAGTGACACTGCTCTGCAAAAACACCGCCTTTGTTGGAGCAAACAGCAAATTCTTATTGACATACAAATTAAAGAAAAACAACAGCAAAACAAAAAACCAACACAAACATTGGAAAGAAGGAAATGCAATTAATTAGCATCCTTCAGAAGAAAAACTAGCTTTGCCATCAAAGGGACTGGCAATATCCCAGGCCCCATTTCATGACTGTCAGACACATGGGTTCAGAGGGGCAGAGCCCTGGTGCTGCTCAGAGCTGCAGAGCACCCAGCAGTCGCCTCTCCCGCTCTTGCTCCATCTCTGCCAAACTTCCTTCTGCT
>NW_011187492.1:0-490 GCF_000146605.3 Meleagris gallopavo | reverse complement strand
TGCATATCACAGGGTAATTTACATCTTGTGGCTGTTAAGGCTCTGTGGGAAAAAGAGTGCAGTGTCAGGGTGCTGGCCTGTGTTTTTCTGATTGGCAGACCCTTCTGTAATGACCCCTTTCACTGGAGCATTGGTCCAGAAGTGAAGACACTGCTCCTGTCCTTTTTCTGCTGCTCTTAATCCTTAATGATGCCAATGTCTTCCTCTCTTTTGTAGAGAATCATTGGTCTTCATTAAGGATTTTTCATTGAAAAACATATTTTTCTCCTACTGATTGTAGTCCTTGCTTTTGGAGATCTCAAAGATGCAGTTTACAAGTGCAAACCAAAGTCAGTTTCGTTTCTCATTGATCAACTTCACCTAGTCTTGTACTAAAACCCCTAACCTTAACCAATAAAATGGACTATGTATCTGTGTCTAAAGGAGTAAAAAACAGGAACATGTAGTGGTTAGACTGATGACCAGTTCCCTTTAAAACTTTGTTGATCCC
>NW_011187491.1:0-411 GCF_000146605.3 Meleagris gallopavo | reverse complement strand
GTTGCATAACCACACTTGAGAGATGTAAGCAATACAAACAAAGGTAAGCAGCGAGCAAGGTGTCACTATGCAGTCATCAGTGTGAGGAAAGAATAGCTCGGATACATTTTTCTGTAATCAAAAGATTTTAAATTCCTATTTCTGGATATTATTTCAAAAAATCCATAAAAACTGGTGTGTCTATTCTTAAGTAAACCATTTCTTCATTGCTGAATAACACGGATGAAGTGTATGCAGAACGCAGGAAAAAAATAAAACATTTCCCCAAGGAAAATTTCACTCATAAATCACTAGCACACTCACCTGTCTTGTCTTCAGCTTAACAAGATGAGTGAACATACACATACGTCCGCACATCCAATTTGATTCCTTGTAAATACTAATTTACTTAAAATACATTCCTCCGCACAC
>NW_011187490.1:0-1618 GCF_000146605.3 Meleagris gallopavo | reverse complement strand
TTCTTAAAGCATGAACAGGAACACCGTTATTTCAATTATAATGCTAAGATAGCAAGTGAGAACATGCTTAATTCTTTTTCCCTTAAAAAAGGGCATCCCGTTTCTTAAGCTCTTTGGATTCAATTAAAATGATGTTCCTGATGTAAACTTTCTTAGATCTTTTGCATGCAAAGCTACTATTTCTCTATAATAAACTAATAATTTCTAGGAATGAGAGAAAAAATGAATATATCCCAAAATGAAAGTTAGACAGGTTTGGGAGATTTTTTTTAGCCTTTACAATGAATTGTGATGCCATTCACAGAAGTCTTTTAAGTTTATCCTTATTGCTGTATTGCTTAAATTCAGTATCACTGGTTCTTACATGCTTATTATTCATAAGACTAAAATATTAAACATGCTTAGGTATCAAAATACAAGTTCAGCAAAGATGTATTTTGTTCTGCTAGTTAATTCCATTAACATGGAAGGCTTAAAAAACTTTCATCTTTTGAAATATTCTGTAAAATTGTTCTAAAGCATCTCTACAACTCTGCATATATTAGATATCCCTAGTCTTTTGGCTAATAACTAGGGTATGTTTGACTTTTAAAATAGGCTTCAGGAATTTTCTAAAGATACTAGTATGGTTGTTGCTACACTTTCTGAGGAATGTATTCTTCTGTATACACTCTTCACTGAAATGGTATTCAGTCTGTCTCTACAATATTCTGAAAATATCTTCAGCACTTAAAGCTGATATCCAGTGGCAGATGTTTGTGCCACTGAAATCCCTATAGAATTTCTAGAATTATGCTTGAACATACCTAACCACCCCACAGACCTCATTTCACATTAATTTCTCACAGCATAATAAAACATTTTGTTTGCATGTCTTGAACTAGCTTTGATATGTTATCAAAATGAGCTGATTTTAGTTCATTAGGTTGTGGAATCACAGTTTGTCATTAAAGAGATACTGATTCTTCTTTTCTTATTTGTGAATATTTTTAAACAAATGTATTGTTGCAATTTTCAAGAGCAGTTCTGACAACAAATATTATTTTTCTGAAACACACCTCTCTTTTTGTGTCATGCTTTTTATATGCCTCACTCTTCATAACCTATCCACTCAAAGGCTTCTTTTTTCATAATTAAGGTTTTATTCTATACAGAACTTGTTTCTAAAGCCTTACTAATTGTTGCTTAAAAAGTTGTTGCTTTTCATTTCCCTGGTTGTACCAACTTTATTCACGTAAGTATCACTCATTATAAATAAAACTCTTTCAAGCCTCATGCTGTATCTGAGCACAACCAGTGAACTCTTAAATATTTACTACACAAAGAAAAATATATCTGCTAGACTACTGCTGGAACTTAAACTACTATCTCACCAAAGTTAGATCAGGGATTCATTCTTGCACTAGATTTTATGGGCTTGCTCAGCTTCTCCAAGGCTTTTAGTGCTTCAGCTGCCATTTTTCAGGGAATAGAGAAAAACAGAATCGCATCTCTCTTAACAGTCTGTAGAAAGAAGAACAGGACAGAGACATGGGTACAGGTAGTGACAGACAGACAAGGCTGGAGACAGAAAAATTGCCAAGTGGAGGAGAAAGAGCCCAGATTGTGCAGTTACAGT
>NW_011187489.1:0-900 GCF_000146605.3 Meleagris gallopavo | reverse complement strand
CATAAAGGGCTCAAAGCTTTTCTATGAGGCAACAGCACCACTAATAAATGAAATGGCCCTTTGGTTCTGAGTTGCATGAAATAGCTTGAGTCCAAATGGTTTCCTTCTTTTATGCTTGAAAGATGAATACATCATAACTCTGCACTGGGAGTTGTCCCTGATGTAAAGTGTCCTTTTTGTAAATTTCAAACCATTACATGGGAACATACTAACTAGAGCAGACTAAAACTGAGTGATAGATCATGCAATGAAAAAATATCAGTGGTCTTAAATCAGTGCTTAACCCTTGTACTGGTTTAGTTTGCCAGTGAAGGGACAGTATGAGTAAACAGTGCTACTTGACACTCAATGGAAGAACACAAATTTGAGGGATGAGGACAAGACTTCAATAGTTGGATGGATTTTGATGTTTTTTTGAAAAACTCCTTTAATTTTTATTTATTTATTTATTTATTTTTCTGGGGTATGAGTGCTAATTTTTAAGCAAAATAAAAACCTTGAATTCTGGTACTGGATTGTTGACAATAAATCAACAGTTTTTTTTAGTAAGGCACTAAAGCTGTGAAAATCATTCAGATTAGAGGCATTTGTCATTAAATTCCAGTGTTCTTATTACACTACAGTACTGCCAAGAGGCCATGATTATTTTAGTATTCTTCTGTGTCTCACAGAGTAATTGCCCTGTTTGTCATTTAGTTACAGTGTCATAACCTGGAAGTTTGATTCTCTGAAGTATTCTATGTAAAGTGCCAATCACCTCAGCCCACCAATCTATTATTCTGCTTGTAAAAACTCTCCTAAGCATACCATTTCTTAATCATTTTCTAAACATGTGAAGTGGTAAAAAAAGTAATAATAATAAAAGTCAGACAGACATCTAGCTACATTAGTATTGTGTCT
>NW_011187488.1:0-595 GCF_000146605.3 Meleagris gallopavo | reverse complement strand
ATACATAAAGTGATTAACACATAGGAAAAATACTAACAGGAATGAACTAGAGTTTATGAGTCTGCACTAGGAACATTTTGTGACCATCACAACAAGATGTTACTACTAAAACATACACCAGTTGGATATTACAGCAGAAGGATGCATTACAAGAAATGCTTGATGTCATTTCTGGCTTACCTCATGCCATTATTGCCCTGCTTTCATGCACACTAAATACATCCAAACTAGTAACTATCTAAGTTTGTAAATAAGTCTTTTTTTTTTAATTCCTCATAAGAACAAAATTTTACTTGAAGGAATTCCATTAAATTACAACAGCCAAAAGATAAAAGTACTTCAGAGTTTGAAGTTTAGACTGATTAGATCTAGATGAGTCTAGAAAAAAAACATTCTCTTTTAATACTTTGCCAGATATTCTATGCAAACAGTCATGGATTCTATTCACTTACTGACATTTGCTACAGTACGAATCAGTAATTTACTTTTAAAATTTGATTTCCATTGAATTTAATACGGGTTTCCTTAAGCTTTAAGGTAGCTAACTAAGCAGTTGAGCTTGCTGTCAGGTAGATTACTTTGATATTTTTAAAAA
>NW_011187487.1:0-686 GCF_000146605.3 Meleagris gallopavo | reverse complement strand
AAGGTATAAGCCGAAATAGCTCAGTTGGGAGAGCGTTAGACTGAAGATCTAAAGGTCCCTGGTTCAATCCCGGGTTTCGGCAGAACATTTTATGGAACAGAACAGACCCTTCCAGAAGCAATATTAAGGCACATGCAAGATAGATTGAGGTGATTCAATCCGACTCAGCTTCACTCAGGGCAGATCATGCCTGACCAGTCTGGTGGTCTTCTATGACAGAGTGAGAATACATCAGTTGCCCAGGGAAGACCAACTGATGTTGTCATCTTCCTGGACTTCTGTAAGTACACCTCTTACACAGCATATTCTTATCTCTAGTTGGAGAGACTTGGATTTGAAGGGTTGACTGATCAGTGGATGAGGACTCAGCTGGATGGCTGCAGCCAGAGTCGTGGTCAGTGGCTTCATGTCCAGATATGGAGGCCAGTGATGAGTGGTATCTCCTTCAGGGATCTGTCTTGGTGGCCAGCATCATGAGGGAAGTGACTGTCCTCCCCTGCTCTGCCCTTTTGAGGCCCCATCTCGAATACTGCATTCAGCTCTGGAGCCCGCAGCAAAAGAAAGGCGTGGACTTTTGTAGTAGGCCCAGAGGAGGGCCTCAAAGATGATCAAAAGGGCCTGAAGCACCTCTCACATAAAGATAGGCTGAGGGAGCTGAGCTTCTGTTCAGTCTGGAGAAGAAAAGG
>NW_011187486.1:0-837 GCF_000146605.3 Meleagris gallopavo | reverse complement strand
AGAATGGGCTAAGAAATATATCTGGTATGCTCAATTGATACCAATGTACAACAGATGTGTTTTTCTTCTTTTATTTAGAAATAATCAGAGAAAAATAATCAGAAAATACTCCTCCTAAGCATGCTGAGACATATTTATCCATATAGAAATCAGCAAACCAAATACGAAGTTACAAGAGCTAAATTAAAGACTAAAGCACACAAAGCACATAGTTAAGTAGAAATTCATTTTAATTGTACGTGCAAGTGAAAAATTCTGACTGGCTTTGTTAGGGAAAAATTCCTGATGAAGAAATATTAACTGTTAATCCTTGTGACTCACTACTTGATTCTTAAGCAGAGTATTAAGGCACTGCTAAAAATGAGCAGTGAAAAAACGGTGACACTTTATTCATTAGTTCTGCCTTTGGTGTGCTTTCAAAGCTTGGGATTCAGAGCTGCTTATTTCCATGTCAATGTCTGAAGCACTTTTCCTTACTCCTGTTAGCTCTGCAAAGCTTTGGCAGAAAGATGCAAAGTATATCTGAAATCACTCACAGTAAAAGCAAAACTAAACAAAAATGTACACTCCCCCATCCTAAAAGGTTAAGTATGTTTGATTTGCACTGCCATATTCTACCTCTTAAATCTCCCAGGATAATTTTTCCTCTTTTACTGACAATGTTTTTGAATAAGAAAGATTTACATTTGAATTTGAAATGTTAAGATAAGTTTGCGGCACTTTTCCTTACAAACTGCGGGAACCTGAAGCACAGAGTGGCAATCTGCTAAACAAAACAGATGAGTGATTCTGCTGCGTTTTTCCTCAACACGTGAAAGAAAAGAAGGACCTTTTAAG
>NW_011187485.1:0-644 GCF_000146605.3 Meleagris gallopavo | reverse complement strand
CCTTGACTACTTTACAAATTTAGGTGAAGGAAGAGACACAAACAATTTTAAGTTTGAATGTGGAAGTTGGACAGAAGTTTTCTAGTCTAACATTTTCCTGACATATATAATTAACTGGTTTTACCTACAGATCATGAGTTGGGTTGGAGAAGTCATAAAACATCCTTGAAGATCAAAATGACTCATCAGATTGACTGTTCTTCAGACAGAATGTCCACCAAAACCCATGCAGTTCTAACTTGCTAGTGCCCATGTGCTTCGGCCACCAAAATTACCTCTTGCTCATTCACAGTATAAAAATTCACCAATTTCCATAGAAAAATATGAGATTGGTTTGATAGGATCTACAAAGTTACCACTTTCTGTTTTTATTGTTTAAAAGTTATTTTGTTTGTTTTGCTTTATGATAAAGTAACATATCTGGTAAGTATACAAACTGAGCAAATATAAGAATAATTTTTCAAGTAATTCTTCAAGTAATTCCATATTTATTAGAAGCTTAAATCTTCATATTTCAGCTACTTGTGAGATTCTGACCTCTAGCTTTAATCACAATCACTAAAAACTAACAAAACTCTTATAATTTGGTGCCCAACTGTGAAAACGAAAAGCCATTTTCTGTTTTGGAAAAACAAAACAGACTT
>NW_011187484.1:0-529 GCF_000146605.3 Meleagris gallopavo | reverse complement strand
CAAGATATTTAAATTACAGCTAAACCTTACTCAGGGGTCCCTTCAGCTTGTTCCAGGGATTTAGGCTCATCTTCTACAAAAATAGAAAATACAAATAGAGCCAGCTGAGAAGCATGAATCCTTCAGAGTATGTCAAACAGCCACATGTGCTGTCAATTTAGAAGCACTTCCCCAGAGTTTGAGAGGTATCATCAGATAACTCCCAATCACTACAAGTTCCTCAAGACAAGCTGTCAATATCCATAATCCTTCTTCTCTTTACTCAGTGTTGGTTTTTTTGGCAGAGAACTATACAGCATTGAGTGTTCCCTCTGACTGTGTTCAGAATATAACTCAGAATATAACTCAGCCAATACTCCCCCCACTAAAATCTAACCTGAATTATATCCATCTCAAGAACCTTTATAGGACACTAATGGAAAAACAGCACAGCAGACTCAACCCATCTGTTTTTTCAGTAACATCAGTCTTACCACATAATTTCACTACGCTCTAAAATGGAATGTTATGAAGGCAAGCTGCATAAATG
>NW_011187483.1:0-771 GCF_000146605.3 Meleagris gallopavo | reverse complement strand
GTTGTCTGGAACGCAATCAAATTGCTTTTCATTCATGCTATTTTGCTGACTATTGCAGTTCAATTTATATGCCAGACCATAATCCTGCAGATTCCTTGATGTAGTGTTAGGTTTCACTGGCCACTGTCCTTTAGTGCAACGCATTTGGCTGGATTCTGTTGTTTTGATATGCTGAGATGAATTAGAGCTATCAGGTATTTTCTGCTGCTGAACAGGTTTCCAATTATTTGAACGGTTCTCAAACTTTTGAGTAGTTCCACTATCAGATATTGAACCTGCTCTGTTACTTGCAGGGGTACACTCATTTCTGTTCCAAATTTTAGTACTGGGAGTCTTCTCTTCTGCCCTGCAGTGTGATGTAAGATAAATTCAGTACCACAGTATCCACCCTGAATCCTCAAATAAGCAATCACATGTACAAAAGCAGTACGTATTGGTTTAGTTTTAAAAATCTGATGCCTCTTTAGATTCAAAGAACATCCAATTAAATTTATCCATATACAGGGCAGCCATTACACACTTGCTTAAATCCTTCTGAATTAGGTTTAGGTACACTGGAATTGATGTTCCATTTCAGTTCTTTTTGGCTCATAAGCAGAATGTAATTACTAAGGACTGCAGCGATTACCTGGAAATTAAAAGGGTGTTCCTGAATGCCACTAGAATATACAATGAGATGTACTCTCACATAAGAATAAAGTTGGTTAAAGATAATAAAATTTAAAGTTTTTACTAACCTGTAGGCATACAAGTTTCTTCCAGCTTTGACTA
>NW_011187482.1:0-754 GCF_000146605.3 Meleagris gallopavo | reverse complement strand
GCTCATTGTATAGCACAGAAAGAAACTTCCTGGAGGACATGTTTTAAACAATGGACTTCTCAGAAATAAATATAAAGGATGCATATAGGTCTTGATAAGGACAATATCTCGTTTAATACAAGAATAAAATTAACATTTAATTGGATATATCCATCAAAAATATACACATCTTAATTACCCAATGATGAGGAAGAAGAGTCATGAGTCACAAAACTGGAACCTGGCTCATTCTTAAGAGGATTTGAGGTGAGGGGCTGCCTGGGTCTCTTTTTCTGATTGAAGAGAGGCACAGGCAAACAACCTAAAATTAAAATTCACATGATAACACCACACCAGCACTAGGAGCATATGCACTCTATACTTAAAGTATGTAAATAGCGATTGTCTAACAATTGTTTTATTTACATTACCCATGGAAATTGTAGTTCATAAGCACGTAGCATAGCATAGCCCAGCCCCTCACAAGGCTGAGCCCTTCATCCTGCAAATTAGTCTGTGAGATACATGTATTACTTCATTACCAGCCCCATGCCTCCAAAACTTTACACTGTGCTGTAGTAACATAGAAATCCGTACAAGTCTACTTGGGAAATGGGCTCCAGGATATAAGCACAACAATGAATAAGCTGTAAAGTGCAAAAGAATGGATAATACCTGCTGTGCTGCGGGTTGAAGCATCAGCTGAACTCCTTTTCATGACTGTGCTGTGCTTTAATAGCCAACGCTTTATCGGTTACTCCGTATTCACTGCATG
>NW_011187481.1:0-604 GCF_000146605.3 Meleagris gallopavo | reverse complement strand
AGGGAAGGATCACCTCCCTCGACCTGCTGGACACGCTCTTCTTAATGCACCCCAGAATGCCATTGGCCTTTTTGGCCACGAGGGCACACTGCTGGCTCATGGCCAACCTGTCGTCCACCAGCTATTATCAAAAGGCTGTTCCTGACAGCACAGTATGTCATCCATGTAATGATAAATGATCATATGAGGTTTGCTTTATGAATGGGTTGCAAGGCTGTGGCTACGAATAGCTGACACATAGTCGGAGAATTTTTCGTGCCTTGATGGAGTATAACCCATTCATACCGAGAGGCTGGCTGCGCTTTATTGACAGATGGCACAGAGAAAGCAAAACACTTACTCTCCTTCTTGTGGTGTGTCTCCCATATTCCCCCTTTTTTGTTTATTAAGAATGGATTTCAATGTTAGATGAGTATGCTCAATGATAGCTTGTCCAGTGGGGGAATGAGGAATCCCTGTAATATGTCTAACACCCTATTCTTGAAGGAAAGTTCGAATGGCTTTAGAAGTATAAGCAGGTCCATTATTGGCTCTAAAGTTACAATGCAGGCTGCAGAGATGCAGCAAACAAGCGACATAGGCGGAGATGAGGAAAGCAGCGTCA
>NW_011187480.1:0-514 GCF_000146605.3 Meleagris gallopavo | reverse complement strand
GAGTGATGGAGCACTGGAACAGGATGGCTGCCCAGAGAGGCTGTGGAGTCTCCTTCTCTGAAGACATTCAAGACCTCTCTGGACACCTACCTTTGCAACCTGCTGTAGGAAACCTGCTCTAGCAGGGAGGTTGGACATGATAACTGGAGGTCTCTTCTAACCACTACAATTCTGTGATTCAGTGAATCCTTCTAGAAGTCATTGAAAATCACACAGATTTTCATCAGCAAATTCCCTAAAGCCAAACATCACATGTGGTGACGATACAACAGAAGGGGCAGACAGAACTGAACAACCATGTTTAATGTCGATCAGCTTACCAAGCATTTACTTACTTAATCATAAAATTAAGTCCTATATACGATCAGACCATGAAGAGTTGGTTACAGGAAAATAAAAATTCATCAGATATAATCTCTTATTCAATCTCAAGTAAAAGTGGTCTCGTTCTACAAAGACAAACACTTCATACACAGTAAAGTTTAGCTTATTGCATTCTTTAGCTTTCTTACAA
>NW_011187479.1:0-371 GCF_000146605.3 Meleagris gallopavo | reverse complement strand
TGGATTAGGAATTGGCTGGCTGGATGCAGCCAAAGGGTTGTGATTAATGGTTCTGTGGTCTTGGTCTTGGAACCTGTGCTCTTCAACATCATTATCAATGACATAGATGATGGCGTCGAGTGCACTCTCAGCAAGTTTGCAGATGACACCAAGCTGAGTGGTGCAGTCGATACATTGGAAGGAAGGGAAGCCATCCAGAGGGACCTGGACAGGCTGGGGAAGTGGGCCCATGAAAACCTAACGAGGTTCAATAAGGCCAAGTGAAAGGTGCTGCACTTGGGATGGGGCAATCCCAAGTTGTTATACAGAATACGCAAAGAACCCCTTGAAAGCAGCCCTGTGGAGAAGGACTTGGGGGTCCTGGTGGACGA
>NW_011187478.1:0-605 GCF_000146605.3 Meleagris gallopavo | reverse complement strand
TCTCCCTCTGTTGTTAGATTAGCCTAATACATTTGAGTTCTGGATATCATTGGTGTTGATAAGGACATAGGTATGAAACGTAGTGTGACTATTCTAACTCTTAATATCATTTTACATAAATTAAAAATCCCTGCTGCTTATAAATAGGTAGCACAGTTAAAGTAACTCTTGTGAAACAACTTAATTGTGGGCTTTAATGTCAATCTCGTATTCCACATCAGAATGTCTTCTGTAAAACTGCACTATTCTGCCTGGCTGATTTATTGATTCGAGTTCTTTTCAACTTACAGCATCTGAACAATAGAAGACTGACAGGCATTCAAAGCAAGTTAGAAGTCTAGGATAGAAAATGCTTGCTATCGTGCCTTAGTGCATACAGATACAATGCCAAGATACTTCCTTTTGATTCTGCATAAATGACTAAAATGGACTCCTGTTCAAGAAAAAGCAGGAAAAAGTAATGATTTTGTGCCTATAGTACCTTCAATTCCTACTTCCTTGCAGTAATTCAGCTTTAGTTTTTTGCACTTGGGATTAGCCACATCATTCTTTGAGAACTCTTAGGAAAAGTCATTGTGACTGTTAATAGAGCTTGCTAATTGGTT
>NW_011187477.1:0-566 GCF_000146605.3 Meleagris gallopavo | reverse complement strand
TTATTTACTCTAAAGGTACTGATTCATGAAAAGCATGAAAGTATATGAATTCATGAACACTGGATCTTCTCCTCCTGGACCTGTGAAGAGAGTACTATTCCACAGATCTGCTCAAACCAGTCTCTGTACTGCAGCCATGAGCTAAACCTGCCTGGTGGTCTAAGAAATTCATACACAGCTCTAACTTTCCTTGCACAATGTTGTTGTCAGTTTTCTTACTGCACAAATGAATAGGCTGATTTAATATGTTTGGAATGCTATTTAATAAAACAAAGCAATTCATACTTAGAAAATGTGTTCATTGAGTCCCACAAGTAGGTCTGTACTTAATTCTACACTATCTACATTTTGGCACTGCATGGAAGTATAAGGAGGATTA
This sequence comes from Meleagris gallopavo, assembly GCF_000146605.3. Lineage (NCBI taxonomy): Eukaryota > Metazoa > Chordata > Aves > Galliformes > Phasianidae > Meleagris > Meleagris gallopavo. Next base: position 187 of record NW_011187477.1, on the reverse strand, counting down.
GTGAACTTACCGAAAAGAAAATATGTCTTGAGATATTTGTATAACACTTTACTTTAAAAATATTTTAGTAGTGTTCCTGTGTTGCTGACAACTCAAACAATCCTTGAGAGAACAGTCTGCTGCAAAGATTTTGTGGAATGTGGAGGCTGTGCTCAAATGATGAGGAATGTGGAGTGGGATGCTAAAC
>NW_011187476.1:0-705 GCF_000146605.3 Meleagris gallopavo | reverse complement strand
TTCTCCATTTTGTCCCTGAATTCCTGAGTTTGTTCAGAACTCTAGAAGAACTAATCGCTCTTAGCAATGATTACTATCAGAGCTGGTAGCATCCTGAAGATCCTTGAAAATGCCTTTCTTTCTAAACTGGGCTTAAAGCCTCAGCCCCCTCATTTCTATTTATATATGTAGAGGCCTCACTGCATCTACATACTCTGAGAATGATGGCACTTTTAGCTGCCAGCATCAGCCCAAGAATTGAAGCCTCCTTTGGAATTTCTTGTATGGAATAAATCACGACAGAAGTTGACATTAAAGAACAAAGTATCAGCCCGGAGTAGTCCACATTGCTGAATTTATGTCAGAAGCTCTGGGTCTATTTCTCAGCAGCAGAAGTACTATCAGGAATCAAGTTTTCCTTCAGCTTCAGCAACTATCTACTTTGCACCACTTTACCAATGTCATCCCAATTTATCTTCATAACTGTCTTGATGTTATACATCATGCTAGAAGTACCTCTTGCAAGCAGAAATTCAAGGCATACTAGTTCTATTCTTTCATGATACTTAATGAGGGTTTTGTAGTTTTCTTGTGCATCATTTCATCAGAGAAAAGCTTCAATTTTTATGTCATTTATTTAGGATTGAAGAACAACAATTGTAACAGCCACTTAAACTCATTGAGGGAGGACTAAATAGTCAGATATTGAACCCACTCAACAGCCTC
>NW_011187475.1:0-467 GCF_000146605.3 Meleagris gallopavo | reverse complement strand
GGTCTGCTAGAGAAAATGGAAATGTATCCAGATGCTTTTTCTAGCTTATTTTGCCACAAACCTGAAAACCTTTCGGCAGAAGCTCTCTGTGATCTCTTTACAATCCATTGCTCACCAGATGTAAACGAAATTGGAGGTGCTGATTTTTGGATGGGTTATTTGCAAGATGTGGAAAGTGAGTAACTCCTCCCCCCAAGCCTTTATTTCCTATTCCTGGGCATTCAATTGCTGATAAACATAGGGTTTGGTTTTGTTTGTTGTTGTTGTTGTTTTGTTTTGTTTTTGTGTTTTTTTGTTTTTTGTTTGGAGTTTACTCCAGTAAAACAAAGTTTTCAGTTGACTGTCACTACCTAATTTTTTCCCCTCACTACCTCTTCCTAACCAATTCTAATTTCTGAAACTGTTTGCCACCTGTAGTAAAACTTGAGATCAGTTTATAAAAGAAAATTTAACCACCTTTCTTTGAC
>NW_011187474.1:0-776 GCF_000146605.3 Meleagris gallopavo | reverse complement strand
TTTGAAAGTTACTGTTATTAGAATGTTATGCCATTAATTATAGTTTTGTAAATACTTAAAAACTCCATCTCAGTCAACTGCAGAATCGGTGCCTGAAGTGTTGCAGCTTCAAGCAGTAAGTGACAGGTATAGCATCAGTGTTGAAATACACAATTGTGGGGAGACAAATGTCATGTATATGTTTGAAAGTGCAATAAAAGGTTAAATTACCATGTTGTATTAAATGGGACTCTTTGCTACTTTGCTTTTGTTCTTTGGGTTTTAGTTCTAGAAGAGCTGTTGCTGTTTTCTTCTGGTTGCATTAGCTTCTGCTACACATGCTGAGTAGGTTGCTCCCAAAGTAAAGCCTCCCGTTCATTTCTGTGGAGACTACAACAGATAGAGTGCAATTAACCCTCTTTGATACAGCAAATTCTCTGCTCCAAACCACTATTTATCGACATAATCACTACCATTAGCTATGCATTTTGCTAGTGATGAAAAGGGGCTGCAGAAAAGAACTTCAATGACATACTTTTGCTTCCTCTGCTCTTTCAAGTCAGAGGCCATTTTGTCAGACACACTGCTGCCAACAAAATAGAATGGAATACTGGTGGGAAAGTTCAGCTCCTGCCATGCTCAGCATCACCTCTGACATCATAGGCCAACATAATAAAATAGGAGGCATTAATTCGAAGCAGCCCTCGTAGATGTGCACATTAACCTCATATCTTTATCAGAGTTTCAACTACACGGGACTATTCCTCCTGTGCCTACAGGAGACTGCGAAGAGCACG
>NW_011187473.1:0-904 GCF_000146605.3 Meleagris gallopavo | reverse complement strand
TTGGAATATTCTTTGACAGATCACAGTTCAATTAATTTTAGGCTACACATGGATGAATTTTCAGTTAACTGAAATAAAAACCAGAAAGATTTTAAATACTACAAGGAACCCTGGGTAGAACATCCTAGAAAGGATATTATCTTTTTTCTGAAGAGAATGTCTGCAGTAAACCTCTGTATGAATTAGTTTTCAAGTAGCTGTGTTCTAATACAAACCTTATTTTGTCCTTCAAAAGTAGTACAGAACACAGTAGGGAGTTCTGAGTATTAAGAGTAAAAACACAACTAAATTACTGTCATTCAGTAAACATTACATCCATGATAGAAAATTCTTGTTGTGATTATGCACCATGTTTAAATAGTTTGTACAACACTTGTAATTTACTAAGTAGATGAATCTCATCTCTATTTTTCTATTCTTCCATACTTGTGTTATTTAAAAATATTTTATTTCAGTTGCTTGTGATCAAGTACAGTATTAAGAAGTACCTCCCGCTAACTTTTTAGATTTGAAAAAGGCTCCTATATGCAAAATTAAGTCCAGAGTGTTAAAGCACCTTTGTGAATTTTTTTTAAATCGATATCAGAATGAGAGCTGCAGGATGCTGAGCAGTTGTGGGGAAGGGAGGGAAATGACCAAATTACATCTATTTTTTTTCTTTAATACTTAGTGGTTGAGTTCTTTTGACAATCTTTACCAACAAACATGGATGCTGAAGGTTTAGAAAACCTGGTCTCTGTTTTTAAGATCTGGTTCATCTATTTATTTATTTTTCTGATTTTAATGAAGTACTATAGCAGATATCATATGGAGATAGAGAGTTACACAGTTCTCAAGCTCATTTTCTTGTCATACTGGAAGAAACGCTTTAGTTTAAGCATGCTATCAAGTATTCCAAAAATAC
>NW_011187472.1:0-933 GCF_000146605.3 Meleagris gallopavo | reverse complement strand
AGATAATCAAAAAGGAAATACACTGAGCTTAAATGAAGGTATTAAGCTTATGTCAGCTGAATAGCAAGATACTGAAAACCTAGGAAGGTATTCATAAATAGTAGTAGTAATAACAGTACGTAATGAGCATTTAATATGCAGAAAAAAATGCTGTTCAGTAATTAACTACCACCTTAATCCCTGAATTTCAAAAAGTATTTATTAGTGTAAATGAATGAACATTTCTATCACTTTACTCTTTTTGAGATAGATAATTACTATCGCAGCTTTTTGGAATGAGTTATTTGATTGTTGTAGATTGCCCTATACTGACTAAAAAGGAAAAAAAAGGAGACAACTCTGTAATGTTTACTTCTAAATACTAAGGAACTGATGAATTTTAGAGAAACACCTCATCAACATTTGAATTCACCTTTGTGAGAGGAATTAAAAAGAATTAGAAAATGTATTATTTGGAGATGAAGACATTACGTTGAGGTCTCATACGTGCATACATCTTCTGAGGAAAGGCTAAGAGAATGGTTCGTACTCAGTTGAGAGGAGAGGTGGCTTCAGTGCTGGAACATAACAGCAGCCCCCTGTACCTACAGGGAGATTGTCAGTAAAACAAAGCCAGGCTTTTCTCAACAGTGCATGGTGGGAGGACACGCGTCAGGTTGAAAGTTGAAGACTAAAAAAGGGAGATTCAGGCTTGATATAAGGAGAAAATTATTTGCTGGTGAACAGTCAGGTAATGGAGAAAGTTGACCTGACAAGTTATTCATTCTTAGTCCGTGGAAATTTTCAAGACCCTACTAAATCAAGTCCTGTGCAACTTGGTCTTACCCCACATCCCGACACTGCTTGAGCAAAAGTTTGGAGTAGAAGCCTCTTGAGATTGTTTCTAACCTGAATATCCAGTGATCCTCCACTACTTCACCTATCAAATACGTT
>NW_011187471.1:0-846 GCF_000146605.3 Meleagris gallopavo | reverse complement strand
CTCCCCTCCCACTCCCCTTCCTTCCTTCCCCTCTTTAGCTTTGCCAGTGTTCCCCATGGCTTTTCACAGCTCATCTTGAATGTATTTCTTGCTCTTCTGACAAGTTTGGCAGTTTGGAACATAAAGCTTTATGAATGGTTACCATTGCTGCAACTGATTACCCTAAGAATCACATGATAGACAATAAATGGAACCACAAGTTCTAAGGGATTTTTTTCTACTTTTTTATTCCCTCTGGTAACTCAGCTTGGTTCTTGAGTACTTGCCATCTGTCACGATGCCACATAATCAAGTATTTGGGGCTTGTGCTGGACCTGCCATGACTGGGAGCCTGCCCTGCCTGCTAATTGTCATCCCTTGTAGGGACGGGTGGTGGGCCAGCACAAGTGATTCCTTTCCAGCTGCACATTGGTTGAATGGGCTTCATGCAGCAGCTCAGCCTGCATTGCCTCTTGGCCTCTCCTCCATCAGGAGTTTGATAGCACTGTTTCCAAGCAGCATGGCCAAGATCTCGTGGTAGTGCAGCAGACTGTGGCCAGTTTAGTGGAGGCAGCGGCAAATAAAAGAACACTTCTACATGTTTTCATCTTGCCGCTTCCCAGCACTCCCACTTGTGCTGGGTCTGTGAAAGGAAATGGTTAGGCCAGCACTGCTGAGGCCACTGCAGCAAATGTTGAGTCCTTGTTATAAGGAAAGGAATAAAGCAAGAACTATTGAAATAAACCATAAATCTCATTTCCTAACGGACAGCGTGGCCACACGTGCATGGCAGACAGAGTGAAGTTCAATGTGCAGTTTTATAGAGGCTGTCATGCTTTGGCTCTCTTCCCTGTCATGCCATCACAG
>NW_011187470.1:0-435 GCF_000146605.3 Meleagris gallopavo | reverse complement strand
AGGTTGAAAAAGATCTTCAAGATCATCAAGTCCAACCACAACCCAACTCCTTCTGCCAGGCTGCCTCTGCTACCAGTCCTGATTAGTTGGGTGCTGGCTCAGCAGCAGCAGCCCCAGGGGCATTTGGCAAAGAGCAATTCATTCAGAAATATCACATTCTACCAAAAGATGCAGTTCTTAGCCAACTCTTCGAAGAAACTTCTTGTCAGAAAAGAAATTAAGCTATTTCTTCTCCATTCTTCAGTTCTCCATTCCACTGGTGATCCAGATCCACCAACAGCCACGATGCTGAGCAGTGCTGAGCAATGCTCTCCAACACATCCCAGTTTGCACATCAGTCACCTGTTCTACAGATCTGGCTTGTCCTGGGTTCCATCTCATGTGTTTTAGCACTTTCCACTGTTATTAGGGTAAAACAGTGCTTTGCTAACCTTG
>NW_011187469.1:0-670 GCF_000146605.3 Meleagris gallopavo | reverse complement strand
GTAAAACAAGCCTAAAGTTTTAGATTTTCTTAACAGAAAAATATAAGGTTATTGGAACTTTTTCTCCCCAACACTGTACAGAAATTTAATACTAAACAATGAAATTCAGCTTGCAGGACAGATGCTTCCCTGAATAGTACATTATAGCTTTCAAACTGCAAATCTGAGATAAGCCTAGTCCTTTTGGATGCTTACCTAATCTAAGCCTAAACAATCTGAAGTTCACACACCACCAGTGATGAAACAGTGTAGTTAAAGAGATGAAAGCTATCAATACAAGTGCTACAGTACTACTACTTTAGTGGTGGTTTTTTTTGTTGTTTTTTTTGTTGTTTTTTTTTTTTTAAAGTTTAAATAATTGGAGGTATATAAAGGCAGAACTTTTATAGACCCAGCACTATCAGAAGGAAAACACAAGGGAAATACAGACAGGGCTGGGTTTTATTGTTTTTTGTTGTTGTTGTTGTTGTTTGTTTTTAATCTAATTACCATGTCATGAAGGTTAACATGACCAGGACTATAACAAGAGAGACACAGCAGCAGGTAGCAGCCCCTCATTATGCTTACAAATGAGCTGTGGTGTGAACTGGAGTGACCAGGAATTCTTTTTCTACAAATTCTTAAACAAAACAGAAACATTGCAAATGGTCAGAACCTGGGTATTTCAGGA
>NW_011187468.1:0-471 GCF_000146605.3 Meleagris gallopavo | reverse complement strand
CTTGGGAAAGCCCCAGAGGAAAAGAGAAATTGGGTGGTTTTGCAGTGTTTTGGTGTCTTCTTACTATTGCCACATACTGTTGCATGCCTTTGAGTCTGTGCACGTTTGGTGGCAAGCAATGGGATGAGCAGGGCATGGCTTCATGTGCTTGGCCCCACTGCCAGTCCCCCCTGAGGAAGTGCAAACCCCTTTTTAAATCTGTGAAAGTGGGGAAAAGTGGCTCCGTTTTGGGGAGGAGACTGGAAGCCGTGTAAAATCATGCAGCAGGGTGGGTTGGCTGGATGGAAACCAGTTGAACTGCCCCAAAATGTTGTTTTTTTTGTTTTTTTTGTTTTTCTCATGCAAGCAGTCAAGGATAAGTGATTTTTCTTGGCCATGTGAGAAAAATGCTTGGGATGGGCTAAGAAAGGAAAACACAGAAGTGGGGCATTGAGCTGTCTGCGGGATCTGGAGTGCACTGAAGTTTGGAAT
>NW_011187467.1:0-611 GCF_000146605.3 Meleagris gallopavo | reverse complement strand
AGAGTGCAGCAACAACCTGGTGCAGAACTACCTTCCCACAGTCACCTGCAGCTTACACAGCTTACACCTGCCATTCACAGTGGAAGAGCAGCCTGCTTTGAATGCAGGGGATTATGTTTCATCCACCCCTTTTTGGCTTCTCCCCCACTGAAGTTAACCGTACTGTCTCTCTTATGTTACCCACTCTACCCATAAGAACATATAACACAACTGTCTTGCTGCTGGGCTGATAAAAAAGGGCAAGCTGTGTCCCTCTGGAAGACTCCTAGAGGAAGAGGGATAAGTCTTCTTTGCATTTCTCTCAAAATGCCTCCCCTTACTCCAAAGCAATGTACCCGAGGATGAGGAAAAGCCCTTATATCACTTACATAATGTAACACAAATGTGAGAAAGTGCTTTAAATGGCCCTTATTCCCCAAGAACCAAAGGATATTGGAGACTGGGGGAAGGATTTTGCAGGGAAGCCTGCAACAGACCATGGGAATGAGAAAGGTCATTAGGGACATGCTTGAGCTACTGAAGCATTGCCCCATGCAAAGATGCACCAACCTGCTCATCTGAAGTCACCTTTGAAGACTGCTGTTGTTTTCCTGCTTGGGAAGCAGTCCTCC
>NW_011187466.1:0-453 GCF_000146605.3 Meleagris gallopavo | reverse complement strand
TATTGAATGATATTTCTTTCAGGGAAGTGCGAGAGCGCCATAAACGTCTGCTGGCCAGCTAGAGTTCTGAACTTTCGTATCTAATGAATTTTAATTATACATTATGGCTCCAAACGGGCATGGTACTCTTGGCACCATTGCCAAAGTATGAGATGATGCTGAGAAGCACTTTCTTTGCCAAAGATCCCATTCTGTACTTGATCAAGTTGCCTTCAGGAACTCTCTCCATCCTCTGTAGCCCAGCACACAGAGGTCCCCCGATGCAGCTCCAGAGGCCATGGTGTCCATTGTGCCAAGAATGCAGGCATGGGGCTGAAAAGCATTGGAGAATGCGGGCATCGATCCCGCTGCCTCTCACATGCTAAGCGAGCGCTCTACCACTTGAGCTAATTCCCCAGCACACAGCCTCCAACTCACCTCACCTCCCCTCAGCTCTCACCCACGTGGCCCTGC
>NW_011187465.1:0-462 GCF_000146605.3 Meleagris gallopavo | reverse complement strand
TCTCCATCCTCTGTAGCCCAGCACACAGAGGTCCCCGATGCAGCTCCAGAGGCCATGGTGTCCATTGTGCCAAGAATGCAGGCATGGGGCTGAAAAGCATTGGAGAATGCGGGCATCGATCCCGCTGCCTCTCACATGCTAAGCGAGCGCTCTACCACTTGAGCTAATTCCCCAGCACACAGCCTCCAACTCACCTCACCTCCCCTCAGCTCTCACCCACGTGGCCCTGCACACTACTCTTGCCCCACCCAGCACCCTTCTTCACAAACCCAACAAACACTCCCAACTTCCAGCTGCTGCTGCTGCTCCCTTCAAACATACAGGTGCTCAACGCCAACACCACCTGCCCTATCTTCTACACAAACCACCACAGAGCAACGTCCTCTTCTCCACGGCCCGCCAGAGCTCCGGCCTCCAATCCCATCAAATACAAGATGCGTGGCCAGCGTTCCAAATGCACCA
>NW_011187464.1:0-671 GCF_000146605.3 Meleagris gallopavo | reverse complement strand
TACCAGCTGAGCTATCGAAGGAATCACAGGGACCTGCCCTGCACCACACCCTTCACGCTCCCATCCCCATTGTGCCTAAGGCCATAACACAGCACAACCATGCCTCTGCTCCCATTCCACACACAGACACGCTCACATCCAACACCCCTGCACCTTCAACGGGACTTCAGGTACTCACTTCTCCAGTAGCACCACTCAAAAAACAGCACAGCTTTCCCGAACACTCTCTACGTTGCCAGAAACACAGGACACACATCCGCAAGATACTTCTCTCCACCCAATCACACACCACTCACTTTTGACCTCTGCTCTGGCACCTCATCTTCATTCATCCGCTCTCCTGACTCCTCTGCAGACTCAGAACAACTGGAAAAACCCTGCACAATATCCCCATCCCTTTTTTCAAGCTCCGCCCCACGTGTTTCTCTGAGATCATTTTAAGACAGCCTCCACTTCTAAGCTGAATTGGCTATTAAGAAAAGGTTATCCATGGTTTTTTCAGCTAACGTCCAAGTCAGCCTCCAGACTGCCCTTGTAGGCACAATTCCACTGTCCTGTTCTCCTGACAGGAGAAAGTCACCTTATCCGCAACATGTTAACAGTTCAGTGCTTTTGTCAGGTTTGCGGTTCGTTACTCGTCTCACAAATTCCAGAGTAAAATGCAGAATCCG
>NW_011187463.1:0-902 GCF_000146605.3 Meleagris gallopavo | reverse complement strand
GAGATGCTCCAGGCCCTTCACCATCTTTGTGGCCCTCCGCTGGACTCTTTCCAAGAGATCTCTGTCTTTTTAGTACTGGGAAGCCCAGAACTGGACACAGTACTCCAGATGAGGCCTTACCAGGGCAAAGTAGGGGGAGAGGATCACCTCCCTCAACCAGCAGGCAACGCTCTTTAATGCACCTCAGAGTGCCACTGGCCTTTTTGGCCACGAGGGCACACTGCTGGCTCATGGCCAACCTGTTGTCCACCAGGACACCCAGGCCCCTCTCCACAGAGCTCCTCTCCAGCAGCTCATCCCCCAACCTGTACAGATGCCTTCAATTATTCCTCACTAGATGCAAGACTCTACACTTGCTTTTATTAAACCTCATCTGGTTTCTTACTGCCAGCTCTCCAGCCTGTCCAGGTCTTGCTGAATGTCAGCACAGCCTTCAGGCGTGTCAGCCAATCCTCCCAACTTCGTATCATCAGCAAACTTGCTGAGGTTGGCCACTATCTCCTCATCAAGGTCATTGATGAAGATGTTGAACAAGACCGGACCCAACACCGACCCATGAGGAACACGTCTAGTTCCAGGTCTCCAACCGGACTCTGCACCGCCAACGGCTTCTGTGCTCTGCCAGTCAGCCAGTTCTCAACTCACCTCACTGTCCACTCATCTATCCCACACTTCCTCAGCTTTGTTATAAGGATGTTGTGGGAGACAGTGTCAAATGCCTTGCTGAAATCAAGGCAGACTACATCCACTGCTCTCCCCACATCCACCCAGCATGTGACAACATCGTAAAAGGCTACCCGGTTGGTCAAGCATGACCTCCTCTGGTGAACCCATGCTGACTACTCCTGATAACCTCCTTCTCTTTCAGTTGTCTGGAGATGGCATCCAGCACAAGCTGTTCC
>NW_011187462.1:0-320 GCF_000146605.3 Meleagris gallopavo | reverse complement strand
AAAGCAGGTTCCCTACACCAGGTCGCACAGGTAGGCATCCAGGCGAGACTTGAAGGAGACTCCACAACCCCCCCTCTGGGCAGCCTGTTCCAGTGCTCCGTCACCCTCACCACAAAGAAGTTCTTATGCACATTCGTGCGGAACTTCCTATGCTGCAGTTTCTGGCTGTTTCCCCTCATCTGTCTCCACACACTGCTGAAAACAGTCTGGCCTCTCCACTCTGCCCCCCACACCTCAGATATTTATAAACCTGGATCAGGTCCCCTCTCAGTCTTCTTTTCTCAAGGCTGAACAGACCCAGTTCACTCGCCTTTCTTCAC
>NW_011187461.1:0-505 GCF_000146605.3 Meleagris gallopavo | reverse complement strand
CCAAAACAGAAGGATTAAAAATGAGATACTTACCTGCAGAAAGAGATTTGATCTGGGAATAAGAGATTAGCAAATCCAGCCCTACAATGTGTAGCTTTAAAACAACGTTATATTTGGTAGACAAACATGAGTGGTGTTCCCCAGGGGTCGGTGCTGGGGCCTGTCCTCTTCAATATCTTTATTGATGACCTGGATGAGGGCATCGAGTGCACCCTCAGTAAATTCGCAGATGACACCAAATTGGCTGGAAGTGTGGATCTGCCTGGGGGCAGCGAGGCCATACAGAGGGACCTGGACAAGCTGGAGAGCTGGGCTGAAGCCAACGGGATGAGGTTCAACAAGACCAAATGCCGGGTCCTGCACTTCGGCCACAACAACCCCAGGCGACGCTACAGCCTTGGGGCGGTGTGGCTGGAGGACTGCGTCGAGGAAATGGCCCTGGGGGTATTGATTGATGCTCGGCTGAACATGAGCCCACAGTGTGCCCGGGTGGCCAAGAAGGCCA
>NW_011187460.1:0-745 GCF_000146605.3 Meleagris gallopavo | reverse complement strand
TCCAGCCCTACAATGTGTAGCTTTAAAACAGTATTATATTTGGTAGACAAACATGAGTGGTGTTCCCCAGGGGTCGGTGCTGGGGCCTGTCCTCTTCAATATCTTTATTGATGACCTGGATGAGGGCATCGAGGGCACCCTCAGTAAATTCGCAGATGACACCAAATTGGCTGCAAGTGTGGATCTGCCTGGGGGCAGCGAGGCCATACAGAGGGATCTGGACAAGCTGGAGAGCTGGGCTGAAGCCAACGGGATGAGGTTCAACAAGACCAAATGCCGGGTCCTGCACTTCGGCCACAACAACCCCAGGCGACGCTACAGCCTTGGGGCGGTGTGGCTGGAGGACTGCGTCGAGGAAATGGCCCTGGGGGTATTGATTGATGCTCGGCTGAACATGAGCCCACAGTGTGCCCGGGTGGCCAAGAAGGCCAATGGCATCCTGGCTTGCATCAGAAACAGCGTTGCCAGCAGGAGCAGAGAGGCGGTTGTTCCCCTGTACTCAGCACTGGTGAGGCCGCACCTCGAGTACTGTGTCCAGTTTTGGGCCCCTCGCTGCAAGAAAGACATTGAGGCCCTGGAGCGTGTTCAAAGGAGGGCAACAAAGCTGGTGAGGGGTCTGGAGCACCGGCCGTATGAGGAGAGGCTGAAGGAGCTGGGAATGTTCAGCCTGGAGAAGAGGAGGCTCAGGGGAGACCTCACTGCTCTCTATAACTTCCTGAAGGGAGGTTGTAGTGAGCTGGGGGTC
>NW_011187459.1:0-473 GCF_000146605.3 Meleagris gallopavo | reverse complement strand
TTTGTATTGAAGGTGAGTTTCTTAAAATCAATCAGATGTAAGCATTTCTACTTAATGTAGGTGTGCTGTGGCAGTCCTGACACCTTGAGGAATGGTAAGCTTTCTTTGCTGTGGGGAGCAAATGTTCTGCTTGTGTCTCTTGATGTTTCAGCTTTACTTTTAGGGAACTTTAACATGTCTTGAAGCTGATTTTATTCTAAAAATGAAATTTGCAAGTTAATTGAGCTGTACTTCACTGCTAGACTATCCTCTTTCAGATGATTTGTGAATAGGAAGCACATTTCCATGGGACTTGGTTTTTTGGGGGTCCTGGCTTATCTGAAATACTGACTTTACTCCCTCCAGTCTTCAAAAATAAGAAAAATCTGTGTGTGTATTTCAGGTGATGTGAACATACAACACTATATTTAGCTGATGGAGATGGCATTGCCACTTCCTACACAAGTAATTGGTGTGCTGCATCTGTGCACAGC
>NW_011187458.1:0-484 GCF_000146605.3 Meleagris gallopavo | reverse complement strand
TATGCCACATAATATGCAGATGCCACATAGTTATTTCCATCCATGTTTTCAATTGGCTATATATACCCTATTGCTCCATAGAGCTAAAGTGGTGAACTTAATTAAGGCCCAGTATGTTTTTAGCATTAAGAAAGAAGAGACAGTGGCATGCAGCCCCTTAAAAGGCAGTTTCAGTAGAGAAAGCATTTTTTTCTCTTTTTTTTTTCTTTTACAGAAACAAGATAGCAAGGCTCAAAGTTTACAAATATCCTAGAGTATTGGCCGTCCGCCTGGACTTTTCAAGGTCACGCTTTCAGACAGTACTGGTGAAACAGATAAACTTTCCCAATGAAGCTGTCTGAGAGAGGAGAGAGAGATTTGTTCAAAAAGCTAAAAAGCAACTGTTGCCCGCATTCTCCACCAAGAATGTCAACGGTTTACGGGCTGGTTCGGCCCGGTTCCGTGACTAGAAGGGCGGAGGGATCCGCGGATCCGCGCCCCCCGG
>NW_011187457.1:0-579 GCF_000146605.3 Meleagris gallopavo | reverse complement strand
ATGCCGAGGCGGAACATCTCTGCCTGGAAGGTCTGCATGTCCTGGCAGAGCGGGCAGCGGAAGTGGTGCAGGGCAGCGCGCAGAGCTTGGCCCTGGGGAAGGCAGAACATGAGCTGGGGGCGCGTGCGCATTGCCCCAGGGCTGGGGACGATGCCAGGGTGGCAGGGTTGGGTGGTGCTGGGGATGATGCTGTTGTGCTCTGGAGGCAGTGCCGCCTACCTGGATGCAGTGGCGGTGGAACTGCGCGCTGGTGCAGGAGGGACAGATCAGGGTTTCGTAGCTGGGGCGTCCCTCCACCGCCTCCATGCAGATGGCACACTGCGGGTTGTCCTGTTGCAGCGGCCTCACCTGCTGCGTTGGCCGGTGCTGCCAGCAGAAGGACCTGCAGGAGGGATGGAGGTGGCAGCTCAGCTCCTGCCCCATCCCTCCTGCAGTCCCTGCGGGTGCCCACACTCACCTGTACTCCCCGAAGAACTGGGAGACGCAGCCGCGTTCTCTTCCGCAGGGGTAGTGGAAGGTGCGGGAGCATCTGCGGCGATGGCAGCGGACCGAGGCACCCCGCTTCCGGCAGACGCAGCA
>NW_011187456.1:0-1149 GCF_000146605.3 Meleagris gallopavo | reverse complement strand
CCTGCTTCTGTTCACAGCCATAGGTTTAGCACACTGACCTAGGATATGAGAAATCACTTCAATTTTCTTTTCTGCCTGAAGGTATGTGAATTGAGATCTGCATGAGGGACTTGGCCATCATGTTAGTCTGGGAGAAACGTGCTGAAAATTGCTCTTGCTTCTCCACAGTGCATGGAGAAATTCAGAATTACTGTGACACAGAGAGGAGCGAACCTCAGAAGGACTCTGTACTCCTGCACCGACAGCAGAGAGGAAGATCTGGGAATCAGCCATGTTCCAACAGTTACTTGCAATGTAGTTAAAACTACAGTGTTTCAACATTGGAAGAGGGAGAACTGAAATTCTTTTCCTTTTTTGTCCCATTGGTAGACTGCAAAGTCACGCTTACTCCCTTCAGCAGGGAAGCACCCCTATGCCAACACAGCAACAATCCAGAGCAGTTTACCAATGGTGCCCGAGTGTGTGCAGCCACACAAAGGGACAAATTGGCTTCTCATCAGAGGAAAAGTGGCTGTTAGCCCTGCAAGAAGAGAGCCCTGCAAGGCATGTGGTGTGGACATGTATGGGAAGGTCAGTGGGATGTGGTGTACTCGAGCACTGGTCATAGCACAGGCCCTTGTGGGCATGGAGGGTGCCCTTACTGCTCTAGCAGGACAGAGTAGGGGACAAGGCGGCAACTAGGATTGTGTGCATTTAGGATTCTGTTTATGATATCAAAGCTGTTAGATAAAAAGCTAGGAGGTGAGAGGGAGTGAAAAGTGAGAGAATGAGGGGGAGCAGCTTCTGCAGAATGTGCAAGAGGAACAAGTGTGAGGGGGTGTGGATGGAGGGCATTGTAAGTCACTAAATACTCAAGAAAGATAGCTTTAAGACCCATTCCTCTCTCCTTCATTCCTCTGGCCTCTTTGAGAGCTGCGTGCGAGCCCCAGCAGTGCTCCTTGCTTTCACTTGGTTACAAAGTTCCTGTTTTAATAGCCTATGCCTCAATTTTTAGATGATCCCAGAAAAGTATGAGGCAAACATATACATCTGAGAGTAATATTTGGCCTGTTATGCTTTGATCTCTTGAATATTGAACTTTAACTATTAAAAATACATGAAAAGTATTCAACTGCAATCAAACATCACCTACACCGTGAAAAATAAACC
>NW_011187455.1:0-657 GCF_000146605.3 Meleagris gallopavo | reverse complement strand
GGGGGTGTGGATGGAGGGCATTGTAAGTCACTAAATACTCAAGAAAGATAGCTTTAAGACCCATTCCTCTCTCCTTCATTCCTCCGGCCTCTTTGAGAGCTGTGTGCGAGCCCCAGCAGTGCTCCTTGCTTTCACTTGGTTACAAAGTTCCTGTTTTAATAGCCTATGCCTCAATTTTTAGATGATCCCAGAAAAGTATGAGGCAAACATATACATCTGAGAGTAATATTTGGCCTGTTGTGCTTTGATCTCTTGAATATTGAATTTTAACTATTAAAAATACATGAAAAGTATTCAACTGCAATCAAACATCACCTACACCGTGAAAAATAAACCCTTCTCAGTTTTGTTGCTCTCTTGAAGTCTTAAACATATCAGATAACGCACTGAATTCCTGCCTCTGAAATAGCTTAAATTTCTTCTTTCCAAACAGTCCTCTTCCCTGTAGAAGACTACTGTACAATCAATAGGTGTACAAGGTTAGGCTCAATAAAATTACCACAATGGAAAGATAATCAAAATAAATAGAAATACTCACCAGTATCATAGGCTCACAGTAAATTCCACAAGGAGCAATCTCCAGAAAGAGGCCCATCCTCAGTGGTAGTCAGCCCTTAAATGCAATCTAGGAGAGGTGCAGTCAGCCTCCACCCATTC
>NW_011187454.1:0-465 GCF_000146605.3 Meleagris gallopavo | reverse complement strand
CGGGTCTCGAATATCTCCAGAGAAGGAGACTCCAACAACCTCCCTGGGCTAGACCTGTTCCAGTGCTCCGTCACCCTCACCGTGAAGAAGTTCTTACGCACATTCCGTGCGAAACTTCCTATGCTGCAGCTTATGCCGTTTCCCCTCGTCCTGTCTCCACGTACCACTGAAAAGAGACTGGCCTCACCACTATGGCCGCCACACCTCAGATATTTATAAACCTGGATCAGGTCCCCTCTCAGTTTCTTTTCTCAAGGCTAAACAGACCCAGTTCATTTAGCCTTTCTTTATAGGGGAGATGCTCCAGGCCCTTCATCTTTGTGGCCCTCCGCTGGACTCTTTCCAAGAGATCCCTGTCTTTTTTGTAACTGGGGAGGCCCAGAACTGGACACAGTACTCCAGATGAGGCCTTACCAGGGCAGATATGAGGATATATGAGGCTTTACCATAGCTTCATGTTTACTG
>NW_011187453.1:0-549 GCF_000146605.3 Meleagris gallopavo | reverse complement strand
GGAGTTGGACTCAATGATCTGTATGGGTCCCTTCCAACTTGGGATATTATATGATCCCGTGATACTATGATTCTCATAGTTAGTAGGTTGAGGACTTAAAGATGATTATGAGTTAGAAAATATCCTGACTGAAAAAGAGTGTTGAGGTTTTCTGCACTTTATTTTTAATTTGAAAATCACTTACTGCATTACCCTTATATTCTTCTTTTGTTTGCTTCTGCCCTAAATAATTTTTGCAACTGAAATAAAACTTCAAAAAGCCCACAAACATTTCATCTCTATTTACACAATACATCTTGCTGTCACCTACTGCAAGGAATGATAAATCCTCTCCAGGATAGTGTATGACATTGAAAATATTATATTAAAACAAAACTACTTGTCTGTGCTTTTTGAATTGATGAAATGCTGAGTCGTTTAAAAACAGTACAGATCAAATGAAATAGCTATCACTGAGATAAGAAACAATGCATATCAAGCCAGGAATCGCATTTCTGTCAAAATTCAGTCCAGTAATGTTTCAAGATTTCTGAGAACTGACAATTATTT
>NW_011187452.1:0-675 GCF_000146605.3 Meleagris gallopavo | reverse complement strand
CTTCCTGGTGGTTTGTCTTCTTGGTATCAGACCTCCTAGAGGTGTCCAGCCTCGAAGGCAGCTCTGCTAAGAAGCCTCAGCAGGAGTATCCTTCCACTTTGCTCAGGAATAGCTTTTAAATAGAGGCTCTTGCTCTTGATCTCTGGTTGAACTGCAGCAGCACAACATCCATGCCTTACCTTGTAGTGGGCCGTGTTGATCTGGACCTGGACCCCAATTCCAGGCTGACTTATGGCCTTGACCTTAGCCCTGCCTCATCAATCTGGCCCAGCCTGGATCTGGAATCCAGAGCTGACCAGGACTGAGCAGTCCAGATCCTCCAGATCTTTCCTGCTCACCTCACTTGGGGCTTACAGACCTCACCCTGGCTGGTGAGGCCTCAGTTTTGATAGCCATGTTATCACTCCAGGCTCTCACTGCTCCCTGACAGCAAGCCTGACTTTTACAGGTACTAAAACAAAATAAATACTGAAGCAAAAATTATGGTGTGATCAGGACAGTATATTTATGTTGATAAGTGATAGATTGCTATGAAAAATCTTGTTTGGATTATTTAGTTGCAAAAGGAGAATGAAGAAAAACAAACTAGTATGGCAAACGAGTATAGCTGATATAGCGTTGGCCTTGCCAAACCCAAGGCAAGCATTCATTCATCTTGGCTTGTCACAAGGACAT
>NW_011187451.1:0-764 GCF_000146605.3 Meleagris gallopavo | reverse complement strand
TTAGCACAGTTTGTTTCTAACCCATGGCGTTCAGTACCGTATGGGAAGCTTTCTTCATTCATTCTAGAATTGGTGCCTCCACCACCACATGCTGTAGGTGTTTTGGGCTGCCCGAGTTCCCGTGTTGAACGTGTCCTGTTCCTCGGAAAGGTGTGGACGTTATTAGACATGAAGATGTCTTCACTCTTTCTGGATGGGCCGAGTCCTCCGCCAGATGCTGTTGGCCTTCTGGGCCCCCCTGAGTTGCTGCGTTGGCTGTGCCCTGATCCCTGGAGCGGGGTAAGTGACATTAGTGTCCCTACCGGAAGGCGGTCTCTGCTTTTGTTGTCCTGTGCCCAAGCGCTTGCAGCATGGCACTGCGGCCGTCGCGAGCGGTGCCAGGACTTTAGCCAGGCTCTTGGTGGAAGCAGCAGGAAACTGCAGCCGGAGGTGGATGCCAATATCCAAAGCTTGGTCTCTGTGCCAAGGTACGTTAATCCCAGACGTGTCCTGTTTAATACACTCGCTGAGGTCCTTTGGGCTTGGTGTCGGATGTGCCTCGTGCTCACGTTGCTTTCACCGGGTGTTCTTTCTTTCCCCATATTCAGGTCTCCCCAGTGCTGAGTGCTGTCCATGACTTGGGGTTTCTCGATTCACCAATAAGTGTTTCTGCGTGACGTTGTTCAGTACCGTATGTGAAGCTTTCTTTTTTCTTTCTTTCTTAGGTATTGGCGTCCTCCACCACCACATGCTGTAGGCGCTGCCTGAGTTCCCGCGTTGAACGT
>NW_011187450.1:0-538 GCF_000146605.3 Meleagris gallopavo | reverse complement strand
AGAACAGAAATCAGAATTGTAACCTAGGCAATATGGAAATCCAACTTGAAAATAATAGCAACTTGACACAACAATGTGCAGCAAAATATACCTGTTAGGAATGTTTGTTGTAATTAAGTAATCACAAAATGCAGATGCAAAGTATGAAGAAATGTATTTCTATTCTGAATTATCTTCATTTACGGGATGTCTCTGAACAGAGGCTTTAAAAAACATGGTTAATTGTAGCAAGAACAAGAAGGTTTGAAGTTATTTTCCTAACTGATATTTCCATAAACCACCTAGTCTAATAATATTGATATGTTTTGTTAAAAGTAGAAACGGATTGTAAATTCTTTTTTTAAACAACTACGGATTTTAAGAATAACACTTGTCTTGAAAGAAATAACACTATATAGAAAGAAAATCAGTCAAGCTGATCTGTAACATATTACTGTCCTTGTCTAAAGAAGTCAGTAGACAGTAAGCATCTCTACTAGGGGGCTACAAGTGACTAGAATTGACCTTCTACTGTCAGTTGTGATCTAGCATCATGCTG
>NW_011187449.1:0-489 GCF_000146605.3 Meleagris gallopavo | reverse complement strand
AACAACAAAAGCTGTTCAGGAAAAGAAGCTGTCATGGAACACAAGAGTGGAGCCCACTGTGAATTAATAGTGCAAAATCTTACAAGCGAAGAATAAGGATAAGCAGATAGTCCTTAGAAGAAGATCTGGGCCCTTTCATGTTACCATGAAAGTTATGGGGGAAAAAAAAAGTGAAGGAGAAAAGTTTTCTAATCAAAATGATTTGCCTATGAGATGCTGCAGAAGGATCTCACAATAATACACAGCTGGCTACTTACATGCCAAATGAAATTCAGTATGAACAAATGCAGATCAGTGCACTAAGGAAAACAATGGTAAGAATACACGGAAAGGTATAAGTGCAAGTTAGCTCAACAAAGGACTTTAAAAGTCACTGGAGTCAGTGCTATGAAAATATCTGCTCATTACTTAGCAGGCATTGAATCAAAAGAGCGTTAGTGATTATGAGGATAGCAATAGAGACATCGTTGTGACAGCGTTCAAAACCAT
>NW_011187448.1:0-723 GCF_000146605.3 Meleagris gallopavo | reverse complement strand
ATCCATTCCACTTTGCTGCATCAGTATATCATCCCATTTCCACCTTCACTCAGACCTAGCCAGCTCTTGTCTGAAAGGTGAATTTTACCAGATTAATTTGGTAAATGGTAAAATGGAATGGTAAAATTACAAAATGGGCACTGATTTTCTAAAGACTTAGGGCTTCTTTCAGCCATGGCTACCAGATCACTTAACTAGCCTGGAGAGTTAGGATTGATCTCCTTCAAATTTACTTTAAGTATTTGCAAATACATTGTTAATATTGTGACTCTACTATTCTGGTATTGAGAAGGCAAATGTCTTCACAAAAGTGAAACATAAAGCTGAAGAAACAGAGCCTGCACTCTTCTCCCTTTGTCCTAGATTCTGGGGAATATTTATTCATTCATTAATAGTCTACATAATTCCAGACCCAGCTCAGACTGCCATGCCCATTTATTCCTTTGACTACATTTCCTCCAAGAACTTTCAAAGTTTACAGCACTGTACTTTAAAAGTATTAATAAATCTTCATCTGGTTGCAGCTCTGGACTTTCAGTATCAAAATATCGTCTAGGTTGTAACATCAGCACTCAGAAATAGCTCAGGTAATGGGTGGTCTCTTCAGATAATTTACCAAAAACTCTTAATCCTCATTAAACTTCAAACAAAATACTGCTCTTCATGCTCCTATAGAAGCAATACACTCTACCATACAGGATCCTTTCCAAAGTCTACGCTTCA
>NW_011187447.1:0-595 GCF_000146605.3 Meleagris gallopavo | reverse complement strand
GCATGGAATAGATGTAATTTGTTAGTCCAGAAGCTGAACATAGAACAGTATAGATTATCTCATTGGCTTGAATTCAAGCTTGCATTAGATGGATTACTTTTTCTTACTTTGGATCACCTAAGATGATCCTGTCAAGCAGTAAGACTTGTGTTTGTCTGGTCTTCTTTGTCCTTTCTTGTTTGTTTTCTATCTGCTTGGCTAAACTAAGATACAAGTCAGTAAGAATTTATAGTTTTTTTTTACAGGAAGTTAAAAATGAGTTTGAGAACATCAACACTTATTATTAGATTTAAGGAGATAGCTGAAAGTGGGCTAACAGCTTCTGTTTCCCATCAGTATCCAGCATGCTGAAGTGCTTCCTTTAAATATGACCATGATTCCCAGTTCTCTTAATTAGAATACAGTTTAGAACTGGGGTTTCAATGCAAGCATGTGATCAGAAAATGTTTGTGTCTGTGAAGCTGGCCTCTTGTTTTTCCTACTTAGATAAGTATCTACTTTCAAGATCTGGTTGTGAAATATGACTTTCTAGCCATTGCAGTTAATTCTGATGTTAAATAAGATATCTATCAGTGTTGAGAATAAGTGTTAGAAG
>NW_011187446.1:0-516 GCF_000146605.3 Meleagris gallopavo | reverse complement strand
CCCCCACTGGAGTACTGTGTCCAAGTCTGGGATCCCCAGGACATGAAGGGTGTGGAGCTGGAGCACCTCTTCTATGAGGATAGGCTGGAGGAACTGGGCTTGTTCAGCCTGGAAAAAAGAGAAGGCTGCTAAGAGACCACATTGTGGCCTTCCAGTATTTAAAGGCAGTTTATTAACATGAGGGAAATCAACTTCTTACACAAGTAGATAGTGATAGGACAAGGGGGAATAGTTTTAAACTAACAGAGGGAAGATTTAGATTAGATGTTAGGGGGAAGTTCTTTATGGAGAGAATGGTGAGATGCTGGAACAGGTTGACCAGAGAGGTTGTGGGTAACCCATTCCTGGAGGTGTTCAGGGCCAGGGTGGATGGGGTACTGGGCAATTTGATCTAGAAGTTGATTTAGCAGCTGACAACCCTGTCTATGGCAGGAGGGTTGGAACTTGATGATCCTTGATGTCCCTTCCAATCCACGCCATTATATGATTCATTCTATGGTTCTATGAATAGAATTC
>NW_011187445.1:0-858 GCF_000146605.3 Meleagris gallopavo | reverse complement strand
GGGGGTCTGGAGCACAAGTCTTATGAGGAGCGGGCTGAGGGAGGCTGGGATTGTTTAGTCTGGAGAAGAGGAGGCTCAGGGGAGACCTCATTGCACTCTACTTCCTGAAGGGAGGTTGTGGTGAAGAGGGGTTTGGCCTCTTCCCCCAGGCAACAAACAGGACCTGGGGAAATAGCTGCAAGTTGTACCAGAGGAGGTTTAGGTTAGACATGAGGAAAAGCTTTTTCTCTCAGAGAGTGGTCAGGCACTGGAATGGCCTGCCCAGGAGGTGGTGGAGTTGCTGTTCCTGGCAGTGTTCAAGAGGCACCTGGATGAGGAGCTGCGAGATATGGTTTAGTAGCTTGTGGTAGCAGTGGTAATGAGAAGATGGTTGGACTAGATGATCTTATAGGTTGTTTCCAACCTTGTGATTCTATGATTCTATGATAGTGCTGGGAGAGCCATTAATGGGCAGCAAAACTGAGTTTTGACAAATTGTAGGAAGCTTTTACAGAAGTTTCTGTATCCATGTTGATCTCATCTGCCTTCTTGAAGTGCCTGGAGACTGAGTTTGAACATTTGGGCCAATCTTTTTACATGGAAAAGACTCCTTTCGGTGGTGGTTCCCAAGACAAGGGTAAACATTGCCATTGTTCTGGGCTTTGTGAAAGCCGTGAAGACATCTCTCTGTTGTCAGTGCCATAGAGGCCATTTCACCCCGTGCAGTGAAAAAGGACTTTCCACTGAGACATTGCCATGACTCTGGATATGACTGAAGAAAACGCAGAATGCATTTTTATGGTCAACAAATAGTTATGATTTTAATGAGCAATAGAATACACTGGAAAAAAATATTTTGAGATTGTTGTTGCTGGTTTT
>NW_011187444.1:0-653 GCF_000146605.3 Meleagris gallopavo | reverse complement strand
GATTCAAAACTAAAGACAACTGTGGTACCATCATTTTACTGAGAAGTGTAGTCCTTTGAGACATTGGAATGTGGGATTCCAGACTTCCTGGTCTCTGGTGAGAACTGGAAACTCGTAGAAGCAAAAGTCTAGACATTGTTGGAGAACTCATCTCTTTTTAGATGAGTTCTTTTTATGATCAGTAGCCTGGTCGTAAGGAGCACACGTCCTGAAAATGGTGTGGTTGCTCCTTTAAAATGCTGGCAACATAGCATAAGAGTGGAAGTGCATTAATCTTGGGACTGAGATGTACTATAGACTAATTACTGTATTAAAATTTTTGCTGTAGTTTCTATTTGATTATGAATTTCTAATTGAACATTCAGTCATACTTCTGTCATTTTTCCCCAAATCACCTATGCATATTTATTGCATATTTACGTTATTGCATATTTAAGTTACCCTGTAGCATTGCGTGTCAGTTGATATAGATAAGATCTATTGCAAATCATGCTGCATGAAGGTTACCAGGCTCACCTGTATTCTTAGAAGTGCAGTGTGAGGAAAAAATTACGGAGAATAATCTTTGAGACAAAAAGCCATTCATGGAAATTCAGTGCCTTTTGTGTATTTGTATAGGTTGTATTTGGATGTGGTGCTCAGGGACATGATTT
>NW_011187443.1:0-371 GCF_000146605.3 Meleagris gallopavo | reverse complement strand
CCAGTTTACTGTTTGGAAATCAGTCACATCTAAGAGCTTTCAGATCACCAGCTTCTGAATGGACTGAAGTGAATGGAAGAGAGAAACAAGGTCTAAACAACCTTTTTTTTGTTCCTGTTTTCTGCTTGGTAATAACTTCTGCTGGAGAGGCCAGAGGGTATCTTAGTGGAGAGAATGGAGGGGACACTTCCCTTTTTTTGTAAGTTACTGTTTGTCATTTGCTTTAGTCAAGATGAAGCTAAGAATTTCATACATGCTTTCCTTCTGCAGTGCAGAAAAACAGAAACTAAAACAATTAGTCCTGACCAAAACTATGCACAGTATACTACTCTCTCCAGATGTGTTAAATACTATAAATTAGCTGACCATTA
>NW_011187442.1:0-1004 GCF_000146605.3 Meleagris gallopavo | reverse complement strand
CCCTGACTCCAGTGGTAGGTGCAGCAGGGCTGATGCACCTCTGTGCTATGTGAGAGATCTGGGCTGACATGAAGCGTGTTGGTGTGATCAGAATCATATCTGACTCACAATGGAAAGATAAAATTGTATTCTTTATAGAGAAAATGTACTGTTTGTCAATACCAATCAAGTTTTAGAGCAAATAATTTAATTACAAATGAAAGAAAACAACAAAAGCCAAGCAAAGCTAGTTCTTTCCCAGGTGCTTGAGCATGTCAATTTGTTCCTAACTCATTTTGACTGGAGATATATCCTATATGATCTCTAAAAGTCATTCAAGTATTTGTAATGATGTTAGCTGAAACAAAGGCTTGGAAAGACTCTGGCTTTATGGAATGAATTTCAAAACCATCTGCATGGATTTAGCTGTGTGATTACTATTGAAAACCAGTAGGCTCCAAGGAGGCTAAAAGCCTTGAAAAGTGACCTCTGTCAGTTTGAAGCTGTCTGTGTCATCACATTGCAAAGTTACAGCGCTTCTAGGTTAACACTGAAACCTTCTGATGAAAATAAATAAAACACCAAGCCGGATATCACCTCACTTCTACTGCTTTGGAAATACAAAGCCAGCTAATCAAAGCCCACATTCCATGGAATTCCTGAAAAAACTGCCTCTGCATTGAACTCTCTTTGCTAAAAGTCTTGGCTTTTCATCTTTTGGTGGTCTGTTGATTTCCAGTTATCTCAGCAGTTCCGAGGGCTCAACATAAATACTGTCACAGCAATGTGGGGTCACCTCATCTTGGCCACTTATTCTGGAAGAACCTGGGGATGCTGGTACCCCTAATCCAGGCAAACCCTGAGGGGAGTGCAATTAGGTGGGACAGAGCTGAACTCCAATTACTAGGGTTGTTTAATCTACAAGTGAAAAATGAAATCAGTGGGTCTTTCATGGCGTCGTTCCCCTTAGCACTCTAATACAAAGAATCCTGCTCCCTCTGCACCAGCACAACTCATTTCTATCT
>NW_011187441.1:0-576 GCF_000146605.3 Meleagris gallopavo | reverse complement strand
TTTTTTTTTTTTATATCCCAGTTCTTGATATGGGCTGTGGGCTGGTCTTGACAAGTTCTCTATCTTTTTTTATTCTAGGTACTCTTCAGTAAGGCTGCTGAAAACACAATCAGACAACTGGCAAAAGAGGAGAAAGATGATGCAAAAAGAGAAGCAGCGAAGGTGCTTGAGAACATGATTGACCTGATAAATCAGGTAAAAGCCAAGAGGAACAAAGCCCCATGCCTGTCAGCACAGTGATAACCCCATTTGTTCGGACTTTTCAGGCTCCTGTCAGGGACTGCTGGAGCAGGAGGGGTGTGCCACGATGGAAGGGACCAAGAGGAAGAGGGCAGTAGTAGTCATCAGAGATGTGATAGCTTCTCAGGAATGGATGTAGGATATTTTTATCTTGCTTCTGCATTCAGAATCAAGAGGGAATGAAGTGACTGGAGAACCAAGTGAGAGCACGTGACTTGTTCCTGACTCAATTGCAATTTTTCATCTGATGTTTTTCATTGATCTTTGTAATATGAGAGGGTGGGGATGTTCCAATGCCCATGACAATCCCTTGTCATGACATACAGATCATTCCTC
>NW_011187440.1:0-905 GCF_000146605.3 Meleagris gallopavo | reverse complement strand
GCTCCTGTCAGGGACTGCTGGAGCAGGAGGGGTGTGCCACGATGGAAGGGACCAAGAGGAAGAGGGCAGTAGTAGTCATCAGAGATGTGATAGCTTCTCAGGAATGGATGTAGGATATTTTTATCTTGCTTCTGCATTCAGAATCAAGAGGGAATGAAGTGACTGGAGAACCAAGTGAGAGCACGTGACTTGTTCCTGACTCAATTGCAATTTTTCATCTGATGTTTTTCATTGATCTTTGTAATATGAGAGGGTGGGGATGTTCCAATGCCCATGACAATCCCTTGTCATGACATACAGATCATTCCTCTAGGAGCAGGGCCAAGCCACATTTCACAGGCCAGCTTCAAGCGTTCTGACCCTTTAGGAAAAGTGAGGACTAGCACTTGCCCTTGGCAAGTCAAAATTAAAAAACCTAAAAAACAACTATCCAGACCAAGGCAAGTCAGCTGGCTGCATGATGATTTTCTTCAGGTGGGAGCTTACTGATCAAAGCATGCCTTCGTTTCTTCTCTGATGAATTCTCCAAGTCTTCCCTTTCCCCTCTCTGTTAACAGACAGTTGGTGATGCCATCTCAGACATGTTGGTTATTGAAGCAATCCTGGCTCTGAAAGGTCTGACTCTGCAGCAGTGGGATGCCCTGTACACTGACTTTCCAAGTCGGCTGCTCAAAGTTCAGGTTAGTTGCTCTTCACACTGGCTTGTGTTGCAGCAGTGTCTTTCTTTGTAAAATTCATATTTCCATTTCACTTTTGCCTCTGGTTGAAAATTGGAACATTAATGTGAGAGAGACAGTCTTGCTCTGCTTTAAGTCAGATTTTAACTCTGTCCCATTTTTCTGGATTTTTCTGCCACTTGTATAACTAGAATATTCAAGTTCTTTCTCCTTCCTTTTCCACTGTTT
>NW_011187439.1:0-960 GCF_000146605.3 Meleagris gallopavo | reverse complement strand
CCTTCTCTCCAAGCCACACATGAAAGTTATATGGAAGTGTAAGTTGCAAATATTTTCACAGCTGGCCCATCACTAGCTCTGATAAACAAATTTACAGCTGCAGCTCCCTTTTTGTCCCACCTCAGCATTTACTGACCTAACTATGACGTAGCAAAAGTAATTACACGTAACATGCAGCAGAAACCATAAACAGCTCAGGAGAATTAAGTGATGCCCTATAGCCTACACAAAGGCATTAGATTCATGTAAGTAGTAGTAATTTCATTTTTAAAGCTATTAATTACACCATAACTCACTGGCAAGACTATAATGAAGTTTGAATATGAAATACCTAACAGTATTTTTTACATCAGCAATTGGTGCTTCTTAGACATACGGAACTTAAGCATTCAAGCCACCAACGAGCTATGCGATTAGCCTCCAACATGGATTAACAAGGCTTCATGTTTGTACACTTTCCAAAAGACAAGATAGATGTAAATTTACCAAGTAAGAATTCCAGCAGAGGAATATTAGGGGGGGAAAAAAAAAGATCAAAATGTAAGCCTCAAGAATAACAATTTGTCAAATACACAAAGTCAGGCAAATGTGAACACATATTGCGATCTGTGAAAATTGAAGTCCTACAAATACAAGAAACAAGGCATGGATAGATTCCAGAAGGTCATACAATACTCAATATTCACAGCTTTAGCAAATTTTGCTGTGTTTCAAGGAAGAATCTGTCACATACATTGACAAGACGCCAGTAATAATGGCTTGACTACAAGTAGGCATTGTTTCAGTGAATATATCTAAAAAGAGTCCAGGTGGCAACATGGCTAACTATGCTTCAAGGCTACATCACTTCTTCCATTCTTTAACTCTGGCTGGGGAGACACACTCAAAGCAGCACTTTTACCAATCTTTAGCCTAACGAACAACAAAAAAAAAGTAGTTAAAAAAAAAAGTAAAATAAAG
>NW_011187438.1:0-510 GCF_000146605.3 Meleagris gallopavo | reverse complement strand
AGAGGAGGGCAACAAAGCTGGTGAGGGGTCTGGAACACAGGCCATATGAGGAGAGGCTGAAGGAGCTGGGAATGTTCAGCCTGGAGAAGAGGAGGCTCAGGGGAGACCTCATTGCTCTTTATAACTTCCTGAAGGGAGGTTGTAATGAGCTGGGGGTCGGCCTCTTCTCTCGTGTCATTAGTGATAGGACCAGAGGGAATGGTTTCAAGCTATGGCAGGGGAGATTCAAGCTGGACATTAGGAAGTATTACTTTTCAGAAAGGGTGGTCAGGCACTGGAATGGACTGCTCAGGGAGGTGGTGGAGTCACCAACCCTGGGGGTGTTCAAAGAAAGACTGGATGTTGTGTTGAGGGACATGGTTTAGTGGGAGCTATTGGTAATAGGTGAACGGTTGGACTGGATCATCTTTTAGGTCTTTTCCAACCTTGGTGATTCTATGATTCTATGATTTTACTCTGGGCTATATTTTTCTCTGTGGTTGTACAACAGGAGTATCCACTGACAACGAA
>NW_011187437.1:0-372 GCF_000146605.3 Meleagris gallopavo | reverse complement strand
AACACTGAAAAATCAGGAAGATGAGAGACATTAAGAATCACATAATTCTGTTGTTTGGTAAAAGTCTTAAGAATTCAAAAGCTATACTGTGAAATAGCTTAGTTCATTTTAATTTTTTTTCTGTTACAATAGGTGAAAATATACATAATTGCAACTCTAAGAGTAAGGAAAAACAAAAGGGAAAATGGAAAATAATTAGAAATTACAAAATGAATGCTGCAAAAATGCTAAACAGTATGAATCTCTCATTACGATTTGGTATATGGTAGAAGATACCCATCTGAATTCTTAAAATTTTAACTGTACCTTAAAAAGTGTTCATACGTGCCCAAATGTCACATCATTTCTTCATGTTGTGAGATATCTAATTTG
>NW_011187436.1:0-693 GCF_000146605.3 Meleagris gallopavo | reverse complement strand
AACTATTGTAAAATTGTTTTATCTCCTGCAGCATACAAAGTTTTTTGAGTTCTTTAATTTATAGAATTATCCATGTTTAAAGAAAATACTCTCCAAGCCACGGCCAAATGCTGTACAGTTCTGCATACAGAAAACTACCCAACAAATCTGAAAGCGTACGTTGTTTGATATTGCATTTCTCCAGTTTTTACAGCTCTTTCCCTAATTTCCAAAGGTTTGGGGTTTTTTTTGTTTGTTTGTTTTTGTTTTTAAAAAGAAAAAGAAATAGTTGCATCTCATACTCAGAAAGGGTCTGCACCAGAGGGCGGTGGCCATGGAACGGGCTGCCCAGGAAAGACCTGGACACAGTACTCCAGATGTGACCTCACAAGGGCAGAGCAGAGGGGAACAATCCCTGCCCCGCTGGCCACCCCTCTGTTGATACAGCCCAGGGTACAGTCAGCTTTCTGGACTGCAAGAGCACATTGCTGGCTCATGTCCAGCTTTTTGTCCATCAGAACATCCAAGTCCTTCTCTGCAGCGCTGCTTTCAATGAGTCCCGCACACATCCGGGACTGTCCCAGCCCAAGAGCAATACCTTTCACTTGGCCTCACTGAACCTCATTAGGCCCACTTTTTGAGTCTGTTCAGGTCCCAGTGGATGGAGTCCCTTCCAAAAACAATCCTGGAAGGGCAAACAGATGTAATGCAAAG
>NW_011187435.1:0-728 GCF_000146605.3 Meleagris gallopavo | reverse complement strand
GTATGCTAGCTGTGAATAAATTACAGGCTGGGAAATTGAAGGAAGTTTCAGCCATCAAAAGGAACAAAATCCCAGACCAGGCTTCGATGAGGAGGAGGAGAAGGAAGAGAAGTAGCTGAGTGTAAGATGAAGGGCAAACGAAAGGCATTGAGAGAGCAAGTTGCTTACTGGGCACACGCAGAACCTGTGCCCCTGGTCTTGCAGGGTGCTGCAGTGGCACTGTCTGCAATCCTGGGGCATCCTGCTATTGCAGGACATGAAGGGAGCCTGCAGGAAAGCTGGGGAGGGACTTTTTGTAAGGGCATGCAGTGACAGGACGAGGGAAATGGCTCTAAACTGGAAGAGGGTTGATTTAGATTAGATATTAGGAATAATATCCTCATAGCTCATAATATCCTAATAGCTCATTCTAATGACATCAGTGTGAAACTGCAATGAGTTTGACCACTGAATTCGAAGCTTAGAGATCGAGAGGTTTCTCCAAAAAACGAGGATTCTCATAGAAACCCTGGTCTATAGATTTATATCCTGAGCTTTGCCTTCAGAAGTGCTGCCTCAGTTTCATATTCACATTTATCACATGGCTTAGGGCAACTCTAGGGAGAGAGACCCAATATAATGGGTCTAATGGAGAGGGGTTTTGGAACAGTGAGTTTTTTAGTTACTAATTTTTGTTGTTGTTGTTGTTATTCGAGAATGTTAGGAAAAAAGTTAACAAGAAAATCATT
>NW_011187434.1:0-359 GCF_000146605.3 Meleagris gallopavo | reverse complement strand
TGGGAGGGGAGGCAATGAAGGTGGTCCTGGACAGAGCTTTTCCAAAGGCACACAGCAAACCAACATCAGGAAACCAGTGGTGCGTAGGAAGGATAAAATAGAAGGAAATGTCACCAGGTTACAGCCAGAAAGTATCCCAGGACTGTTTGCTCACAGCCCATTCCCATGGCATTGCTGGGGTCTCTCCTTCAGCTCTTAGTGGGCTCTCAGCAGCTTCCAGGCAGTGGAGCATCGCTGCTGTGGGGACTGGGGAGCTGTGGGAGCTCCATGCAGCACAGCCACACTTGCACTTGTCTGTTCATGATTCGTTCCTGTTAGTCTTTTTGTTGTGCACTCATGGCCGTGAGCAAGTGCTGCAA
>NW_011187433.1:0-640 GCF_000146605.3 Meleagris gallopavo | reverse complement strand
TATGAAGAAAGCAAAATAAGTCTCTAGCATTATATGCAGCAATTATGCACGTTAAGCAACACAAAGAATTAATTTCAAGAAAGCATTGCTCACCAATCACCAAATCAGTTCTTTAGTGAATAATTTTAAGTAATTTAAAACACAGTATTGTGAAAGATGCATTATGAACAGAGAACACTACAATCCTCCCTAGAATACTAGTAGATTATCAACTTCTTTCTTCAGCAATTTTCCCACTTATGGCAATAATTTATACAGAGAAAGCCAAATGTATCCTGTTTTACTAAGAAAAAATGCCAAAATATATCTTTTTCTGTATTTTTCTATCTTCTTTCAAGTATCATGAGTAATTTTACTTTTGCACACAGCAGCCACACACACCTCAGGAAAAAAGGAAATCTGATATCACAGAATTTTTTCCTATTGACAAAAGAAAGAAAGAAAAAAAAGAACAGCAGGGGTGCCAGTTAAGATCTCTACAAAGGTAACCAGATAAAAACTTGGTAATGAAAAGAAATACACTGCAGCGCAAAAGGATTATTTTAAAATGTATGGCATATCCAGGTGATCCAATTACTAAAAATTTTTAAAAAACAGAGATCAGAGATTTATCAGGAATCTACTATTATACGGATTAATT
>NW_011187432.1:0-519 GCF_000146605.3 Meleagris gallopavo | reverse complement strand
AATTTAACATATGATTTTGTAACACTAAAGCAAAAATCATTAATATTCCAGTACACTGTGCAGACAAGTTTATTCCAGACTTTTTGAACTAAAAGTCATTAGTTCAGAGACAGCCTGATTTCTAGTGGAAAGAAACAGCTATTTTGGAAAGGAAGAACAGGTTCTAGAAACTGAGATATCTGATAAAGCATAACATCAAAGAAAAAACAAGCCTGTTCCTTCCTCTCATGATGCGTCTTTAATATAATGGAGAAAATGCCAAATGTATTAGCAAATATTAGGGACCTGTGAAGGAAAGAAAGATATTTATGTATTTATTTTCAGGTGACCAGTACTCAAATAATTCAAAATGAATGGCTTCATTGATTCCTATACTTCTTTTCAAGCATTTTTAAGAGCCAACTAGCAATAAGGAGTGCTAAACAATGATCTTTTCATTTTAAATATATTTTCATTTCCAGTAGAGCTTTTCCAGGTGGTCAGCTTCTCTTTAAATTATTCTTCTTTTTACATGGAAGA
>NW_011187431.1:0-834 GCF_000146605.3 Meleagris gallopavo | reverse complement strand
GCAGTGATTTACTTACATTCTCATAATTAAAGAATATCAATAATGAATGTACAAACTATTCTGCTTCTGGCTTACATGATTAATTCCCTGCTTGACAGTCTAGATATCAACAACAGCAGCTATGATGAGCTTCCTTCAAACATGTATTGTCTTAAGAAGGCATGGTTTTACATAGCATCATCTTGTCTTCTTGACTGCAGTACTTGGAGAGTACAACCAGGAAGAATAACATTGATGACATACTAAAGTTCACTGTCAGTGTTATGGGAGGAGGCACCTGACTGACTGGACTGACTTCTTTTAACAGAAGCATTCTGAGGATTCTTAATTGCTAAATGGCATTACAGTAAATTAGGATAATAAGTAAAAGGATACTGATGAAGGATGCTGAAGATGTCTTATTCCTTTTGTAAGAAACCAAATACTTAATTATTTTGTGATCTAGTCTAGATTCTACATGGCAAGTGCAATGATTTTATTCGGAAATGTCTCATCAGCTTTTTATTTAATTGTGCAATGGATCAAGCTTGAACTACCTTTTTTTTTAATTTATTATTTTAAAAATTGCAGCTTACTATTTAAGAAACAGCAGTTGAAGTATTTGGTACTAACACAATGCCACAGCAGCTTTTCAGCTCTCAAATGATGACTGTAACTTGCTAGGTTGTTTTCACAGCCTGTCAGTGCTCAAAGTAGAGTGTTAATCATGCTGACTGTGAAAACCTGTTTATCAAACATGTAAGAACAATGTCAGTCTGGTTGGTAATTAAATAATTCAATGATAATACTGCCATTATTATTATCACGTTAATAAGATTCCTTTGCTGTACTTTG
>NW_011187430.1:0-634 GCF_000146605.3 Meleagris gallopavo | reverse complement strand
GAAAACAAGAAAATGCACAGATGCTCCAAGTGACATTGCTTTGACTGACTGTACTGTATGTCTTATTTCACAAGGTGAGCTCGTGGGTTACCTGGCTGATCCTGACTGCAGGTTCTATGGAGGAGAAACGAGAAGTCTTCTCATATTTAGTACATGTGGCAAAATGCTGCTGGAACATGGGCAACTACAATGCTGTAATGGAATTTTTGGCAGGACTAAGGTATGGGCAACTCTTTGTGAATGACTTCACAGTGATAGATTACACTGCAGCTTCCGTCAAGCAGATGTCTTTGGACAAGGGCATAAACAGTGGCTAAATCACATCATCTTGCCCTCTTACTTGCTAAAAATCCTTTTTTGAAAAAATTGAATGTGCTAAAAAACATTTTCTTCATTGTCATTTTCATTTTTCTTCATTTTCTACATTAGAAAGCATACATTTTTATCCAAAATTTTTAAAATGTAAAGAAAGATGGCAAATCAGCTATGCTTTGTCTAAGATCTAAAATGTAACTTGGGGTTTGGATTGTCCATAAGACAAATAAAATATAATCATGGTAGCATTCTAATAGAGTGAGACTGAAACTGTAAAAGAAAACTAACAAAACACACACACAAACAACGAACAGCTAAA
>NW_011187429.1:0-684 GCF_000146605.3 Meleagris gallopavo | reverse complement strand
AGAATGTAGGGGTTGGAAGGGACCTCTAGAGATCATCGAGACCAACCCCCCTGCCAAAGCAGGTTCCCTACACCAGGTCGCACAGGTAGGCGTCCAGGCGAGACTTGAATATCTCCAGAGAAGGAGACTCCACAACCTCCCTGGGCAGCCTGTTCCAGTGCTCCGTCACCCTCACCGTGAAGAAGTTCTTACGCACATTCGTGCGAAACTTCCTATGCTGCAGCTTATGTCCGTTTCCCGTCGTCCTGTCTCCACGTACCACTGAAAAGAGACTGGCCTCACCGCTATGGCCGCCACACCTCAGATATTTATAAACCTGGATCAGGTCCCCTCTCAGGCTAAACAGACCCAGTTCACTTAGCCTTTCTTCATAGGGGAGATGCTCCAGGCCCTTCACCATCTTTGTGGCCCTCCGCTGGACTCTTTCCAAGAGATCCCTGTCTTTTTTGTAGTGGGGAGCCCAGAACTGGACACAGTACTCCAGATGAGGCCTTACCAGGGCAGAGTAGAGGGGGAGGATCACCTCCCTCGACCTGCTGGACATGCTCTTTTTAATGCACCCCAGAATGCCATTGGCCTTCTTGGCCACGAGGGCACACTGCTGGCTCATGGCCAACCTGTCATCCACCAGGACGCCCAGGTCCCTCTCTGCAGAGCTCCTCTCCAGCAGCTCATCCCCCAGCC
>NW_011187428.1:0-879 GCF_000146605.3 Meleagris gallopavo | reverse complement strand
AGTATATTTAACCTATCACATCAGCTACTGCTAATCAACTGATCACAGGATTTGGCATGCCTGCTCCTAACAGGAGGAAGCTGTGACAGCACAGAGATGTACTAGTTCCCTTCCTTGTTGCAGCCCTAAGCCCTGTGGGGCCTGGGACCTTGAGCAGGGAAAAGAAAAAAGATGGATTTTGTCACCATGTGCTGTGATGCAGCTCACATCACCTGGCATAGGCAGGTAGAGCTTCATTTATAGCAAGTCTTCTTCCATCTCCAGCACCAGTGCTCTGAATTAGGACAGACTCATTTAGATACAGAATAATTATTTTAGAAAACACTCAGTTCTCTGCTGTGTGTACACATATGTATATGTAATGCTATGTGTATGTGTACACATAGCATGAACTACATTTCCCTAGACTTTTTAAACTTGCTAAGATCCTATTCATCACAAAAGAAGCAGAAACAAAAGTCCCCTGGAGTCTGACCCCACCCAAGGAATGGGTGATGCACATGATGGACTTTCCCCACCACTGGCAGCTCCTGAACAAGACCCTGCCAGCCCTTCAGGTGAGCTAAAAGGTTAAGTTACTGAGTTCCTCCTCCTTTGCTAGAAGAAAACAAAAATCCAACACATCCAGTATACTTCTGCGTTCTGAAAAATTTCAACTTAAACATTTGCTGATTGTTTTTTATTTCCACTGAAGTACTCTAGTCAGAAAGCTTTCTAAAAACAAACCTCCCCACTGCATGTCAGAAATTAATTCCAAATGTCTCAATATCCTCCTAGTTGGAGCAAGCATTTGGGAAATGGGAAATAACAGCTTATTTTTTCAGCTCAGGATATTCAGACCCACAGTTTCTGTCTTTCTCTGGGTAGATTCTCTTCATG
>NW_011187427.1:0-3597 GCF_000146605.3 Meleagris gallopavo | reverse complement strand
CATTTCTGCTGTACGGATTTGTAGATGGTCATTACAGAATGAGAACTGCTGAGCTTGCTTCTTTTCTTCTACCTCTAGGAGCTTAATTTTGAAAATGCATTGGGTTCCCCAACTGAGATATTATTGTTCTGTAACTGCTCATTAAAGTGAAGATTAAGAGACTCAATCTTGGCAGTGATTTTCTCTTAGTCCAAGTTGAAATAAGTTATTATGAAGTAGCACATTTTGTCTGGACAGGAGCCTTTAATTCTCTTTGTGCTTTAAGGTGATTTGTAGTGGGATCCATTAATATGGTGTCATATTCCTTTTTCTCTCATACACCAGCCCTTTATTTTAAAGGGCTAGATAATGTAAAAAAAGGAAGGATCAAAAGAGGCTTATTATGGCATCAAAGAGTCATGTAGGTGTTCACTTGACATGTTATTTGTGAGACAGCCCAATATCCTAAAGAAAATGGCAGGTTATTCACACTAGATTTCTCATTGTCCTAATGAAGTACTTTACAGCAGCTAATGTTGAAAATTAGGAGTTCAGATTAAGCCTTTGGAAAACAGAAAACGGTCAGAGCTCTTGTGCTCAGGAGTGGAAATGCTTAGAGTAATTAATATGCTATCCTACTTAATTGCATCACCCCAAGTTAGATGAATGAGAAAGTAGGCATCTAAGAGACCTGTTGATGTGTCTCTGTTGGAGGGTCGCATAAATAAAACAATTTTCTAATATTGCTGCAGACTGAGGTCTTTGCTATGTATGATTCCCACTGTTACTGTTAAGGTCCTCCATGAGGTCTTAGGTGTAAAGCTACCTACAACTACTGTTTTAATAAGCTAGGTTTTCAGAAGGTTCTGCTTTAAAAGAAGGGGATTTTAACAGCTTGACTAGTGAGCTCAAATGCTGTTGTGACGTATTTGTCTGGGGATCATTTGTTTTAAAGAAGTCCAGTGACAGATTTTTATTTTAGTGGGAATTTAAATCCTTGCTGGGGAGGTGAAGAATTTCTCACATATCATTGGGTGTGGTAAATAACTACCATCTTTGTCCTAATATAGCACTGCAGAAAATACTCCATCAAAAAGACAAGAAGGTGAAAGTATATATTTTCCCATTCTCATTTTTTTTTAATCTTAAAAAATTGCAATTATTAACACTTGACTAGGAGCATTGTTCATATGGTATGGCATTGCAGAATAAAGCTTTCCTGGTGTAATTAGCTATCGGACCTGCTTACGGTACGTTTGTCCCTTCTTTCAATCATGAAATTGTTAAAGATTGGGCAGATCGGCTGACCAGCTGCAGATAGAGAGCCAGCCTTGTTTTCATGCAGCTTCCCAAAACAGAGCTGTCTGGACTGAGCTATTGCAAAGCTGCCAGCAAGGCTAGATAACTTAGAAGATTCAGTATCTGTTTTTTCTATCCATTAGTCCCTCAACTGCAGCTTAAGTAAGAGATCTAGTCATAGAACAAATAAAAGTCAGACATTAAACCAGTGTACAGTGTTATACTTAGCCAAGTGATACAGGATTCTAAGGAGGACTTGTATCAGTTTAACTGATAAAAGAAACATTCATGCAATCTAATTCAGCAAGGTATATCTGAGAATCGAGGCCAGCACTGAATTAATCTCCTAGCTGGGACAGGTATTTATGAAAGGGCTGTCTTTAATCTGCTGCTTTGTGTTCCTCATTAGACTGCTTATTTTTGCTCCATTAGGACGTTCAGCCAGCTCACAGAATACTCCTGCCAAGGCTTTCTCAGTGGGCAACCCATGTGCTTCCTCGCCACGTCCAGCTGCCTGTGCTCCCAGTTATTCTGGAGACCTTCCTCTTTCTACAAACATTCCAACAGTCTCTCTTAAAACTCAAACAGCATGCAGAAGATAGAACATGTTATAGTGCACTTTCATGCTTTGTCTTATTAGTTTTCATCTCTTGACAGGAAGGAAAATGGAGAATTCCAAGATGATCAGAGGGAGGAGAAACCATGACCACACTGAACAGTTGTATTTTATTGCTAGTTACATACCTAAATGCTGTCTAGACTACAAAAAATAGTGAAAAAAGAGAATTATCAGTGACATTTAAAGTTTTCATGCATGTGCTCCTGATGTTTTGAATCAAACTTTGTAATCAGCAAGTAATCTATGTAAAAAATAGGAATCGTTCAGTTGAATTGTTGCCTGGATAATTTAGAAACATTTAATTGTTATTTAAATTGGAATCTCAAAAGTTAGTTTTGTGTGGTGATGTTAATTCTAGAAACAGCAGACAATGGTAACATTTTAATTCTCTTCGACCTGACCTCCTCCTTCTCCCACGACCCCAAAAGAAAGAAAATCTAATAAGGAAAGAGCAATTGAGCTTGGCATAATTTTCCTCATATTGACTTTGAACACAGACTGGTTGCTGCCAGCCTGACAGAGTGAGAATTGACTCAGCTCAAGCCACTCTGAAGCTCAGTGAGTAAAACATGACACAAAGAAGGTAAATATATCGCAAGGTACTTTTTTTCTTAAGTGATGTGTGAAGAATAAAACTATTTGACTTGGTTCTTTTTCTATAGCAAGCCAGAGTTACAGGTAACTATTTTACTTATTGCATGGTCTAACACTGGGCTGTACATATCACTTCAAAAGCTGGCAATTTTTTATATTATTGCTATAACTTAACAATCTGTATATGCATGCATAAAAACCCATTCCCAGCCTACTGTCAAAGAAACAGTCAGTGATGAGAAATTCCTAACACTGTTTACATGTTTGACAAAAGAATGCTTACATAATTTTGAAGCAAATTATTTGCCTTCAGTGCCACACTAGCTGTGGAAAACGTTTTTCAAGCTACTAAAACAGTTTTATTGGGGTAGAACAACACAGCACCAAGGAAACAACCAGTTCACACAAATGAGCACTCAAATTCAAACAGAACACAGAATAGAGTTATTGTGATTTCCCAGATAATACTCATTATTCCAACAACAGACCTGATCAAACAGTCCAGCGTGAATAATGTTCATCACAAGCACTGGAGCATTATACAAAATATCTTCTGGCAAATTACCTATCAGAGAATTTCAGTGTAAAATCTGGGCCTTAAAAATGTTGTGGTTGGAATTAAACATCTATTCTACTTGCCTTGCATGTTCATCCTTCAGGCCTTTAACTTACCCCATGTGTTCCAGTATTCATACTTAGGATTGCCCAGAAGACATATTATTGTTCCTACTACCTAAATAAATTTTAGAATAGGGTTATGAGTAGTAGAGGATTAAGCACTGCATAGTCTCAAATTAAGATTGCATCATCAATAACTTTAAAGAAAGTGTGTTTTTTGTATTTCAGTTTCCCAGTTCATATTCCCAGTTCAGTTTCTGGAAAATTGATAAGTTTTCACACATGTTCTCTGCTGGCTTATGAGGTCTTAGGTGAATGCTAGAGTTAATAAAAAATCATAATTTATGAATATTTTCATATACTTCTGACCACATGTGATGGATAAATAGGACTGAAGCAAACCTGAGTCAAAATGCTCATATTTTTATTTTACTATTGTTTTTTTAAAATTAAAATCTAGTTATCTGTTTTATTGTTTGACTATAATT
>NW_011187426.1:0-639 GCF_000146605.3 Meleagris gallopavo | reverse complement strand
GTAATCATGACCTGAAGCGTGGTCATTGATTTAGGAGCGCTGGAGCCACCTGGAGGAGGTTATTCAGCATATTCAGCATATTCAGCAGGTAGAGCAGTGGATGCTGGGCATTAGTCACAGGGCGTTGGCACTGGCACCAATGTCTGTGTCCGTGCACCTGAAGGCATTGTGTCCTGCAAACACAGCTCTGGAAAACACTGAGATGAATGAATGAATAAACAAATAAATAAAAGAAAAGAAGATGGAGAATATCAAATCCACTCCAGGACTACCGTTGTCAGACTAAAGAGAGAAGACTCAGGAGAATAGTAGAAGTTGAGAAGTGTATTAACATAGTTTAATGGATTTGAATGTTTGTCTTCTGCCACGGATAGCGTCCTAATCAGATTGTTCTCAAGCGGGGAAGCACGACAGTACTCAATATGAGTGATCAAGCTTCACTTTATTGTTGCACACACAGAGTTTATATATGATTCTAATACACATGTGTTCACCTACTATTGGAGCACAAGGTGGGCGTCTAGGTGGGCTGCCTAGCTTCAACCAATGCTCAGCCAGCATTCACCCCTGCCACTGAGCTCATCTGCTTATCAGCCCCCCACATATCCACAGAGCACAGCTGCGGATGTAGGCCTGCTG
>NW_011187425.1:0-642 GCF_000146605.3 Meleagris gallopavo | reverse complement strand
AAAAAGAAGATGGAGAATATCAAATCCACTCCAGGACTACCGTTGTCAGACTAAAGAGAGAAGACTCAGGAGAATAGTAGAAGTTGAGAAGTGTATTAACATAGTTGAATGGATTTGAATGTTTGTCTTCTGCCACGGATAGCGTCCTAATCAGATTGTTCTCAAGCGGGGAAGCACGACAGTACTCAATATGAGTGATCAAGCTTCACTTTATTGTTGCACACACAGAGTTTATATATGATTCTACTACACATGTGTTCACCTACTATTGGAGCACAAGGTGGGCGTCTAGGTGGGCTGCCTAGCTTCAACCAATGCTCAGCCAGCATTCACCCCTGCCACTGAGCTCATCCGCTTATCAGCCCCCCACATATCCACAGAGCACAGCTGCGGATGTAGGCCTGCTGTTTAAGGCCTGCTGTTTACAGGCTGCCCAAGGATGTTGTACCTCCTATCTTAACTCCTAATGCTTTCTCATGAGAATGCACCCTGTGCTGCCGCACTAGTTATGCTCGTACACAGCCTCATGTCTGCCCTGCTCTCGCAGCCATTCCCCAACAATTCCCCTTTTCTTTTGCACGAGCATAACTTTCTGTGTGACTTTGTCAATACTCCTCATTATACAACTATATACTAAAAGTG
>NW_011187424.1:0-2975 GCF_000146605.3 Meleagris gallopavo | reverse complement strand
GAACATTCAGGAACTGCATAGTTCCTGGTGCAGTGGTTAAACAATGTTGCACTTGCCGAGTCAGATGGAACCTGAATTTTCAAGCTACGTCTTGTAAATATCAGCAAGCTTATCCCTGCTATCTACCTAATTTGCCAAGGTCAATCCCAAGTTAACTCTTCCACTCTTTACTCTCATGCTCCTGCAGGCAATTGTTTTCTCCCCAGGCTAAAGCAAAACTGAACTAAATTCATCTACACAAGCCACAGGACTTGTTCTATTGTGAATGCTTTCTTGATCAAACCTTTCGCCACTAGGAAGTCTCGTAGGTGTTCCAGTCATACCAGAACTAGCAATGTAGCATATTCCTTTTTAATTGAAATCCGTCTGTTAAAAGAGCTTGCACTCACAGCTTGAAAAGCCCATCTAGAAACATAGGTGGCACCAGCAGTGCATACCATCTCCTAAGCTATTCAGTGTATTTATCAGGAGCCAAGTTACTTGTTTCAGAACAAAATTTCACACTGTGCTGAGAAAAGGGGCTTTAAAATGTAAACTCTTCCAGAGGAATGCAAAGATTAGAGAAAACTCATCTACAGAGGCTTACAAAGGATCAAAATTTTACACTGGGATCAGTGTTGCTTCTCCTACAGGTTCTTTTTTGTTCCACTGGAAATGTTGCTAAAATACAGAGTAACTGAATGTGTAATCAAAGTTGCAATCCAACCGTGATGCATCATAATCTGGGCATGAATCTAATTACACATCCATAAAACTGCAGAAAACAAGTGAGATTTGGGCAAAATTCACCCTAGAAATAAATTCAGAGCATACCATCTCCACTATCTCCACCGAATTCTCTCCAGGACAATGGACATCCCCAGGATGAGTTACCAGAACTCACCCTTAGAAGATAGTTTGGCTCGAGGAGGTTGTACTGCTTTGCCTGCTGCTTAGTACAAGAGCCATGGAAATGCACAGCTACACTAGAGAATGGACTTGACGTTACTTCTGTGATTACGGTCATGGGCACAAACAATCCGAAAGCTCTCAGGGCTCTCCTGAAACTCACATCTCCTGAGTAACTCATTCCAGGTCATAAGCAGGTGGCAGATGTCCACCACCAGGCAGTGCCACTGCTTTGCTCCTACGTGTTGATGAAGGATATTTCTTTGCCCAAAAGCTTTTCATTCCCAATTCCCCCAGCTTTCAGGCTGGAAAAGAGGTCAAATCAATGAGACGTATTTTCCTAAAATGGTTCTGCTAAGGTGTTATCTTTAACAAAAAGACGACGTTTTGGAATGAGAGGAGATTATTTTCTTCTCAAACTACAGCGTTAACTTTTCAGGTTTGTGGGGACGAGGATAAGCTAACAGACAGAAACATTAAAAAATATATTTGCACAGTGGTTTGGTCTGGATTTTTTCTCTTTTTATGGCTGCTTATGTTGTATTCCAAATGAAAGCACAGCACAACATGAGGATCTGTCAGTTTGGGCATCATTTGCAACTCAAGGCTCTGTTTGTTTTTCTTACCATATGACAAAACACCCACTTTTAAATGCTGTGGCCGCTTGAAGAGCTTAACTTTTTTCTTTCAGATCCTCTGTTTCCATGGGGTTGAGAGAATACAGTAAACAAGATCTTAGGGGAAATAGTCTAGTTCTTTGTTCGGTGTTAAGCAAGTGGGCATTCACCTGAAATGTTTGCCACCTTAGGGAACCAGATACACAAATCCTAAAGGGTTTTCCCTGCGGAGTCAGAAACCTTGTGAGAAAGGATTTCCAGCTGTGTGTTAATCTGGACACTATCCACAAAACCTATCCACAAATCCACCCTGTCTTACTTAAGCAATGAAAATCAATCATTTTGATTTAAATTAGCCCAGAAATGTCGGCTGAGGATTATCCCTAACACAGTTGTTGTCAACCTGTGTGCCAAATGTCAACATGCATTTCAAGCCATCTGATATTCCAGGGAATTATTGGAGAGCTGCATGTACTAGGAAAAGGATTGACCCATCAATATGCTGTGAATCAGAAAGATTCTGAAAGATTTCTTACAGAACAAAAAAAGGAATCAGAGTAGGAAAATCAGTCCATCACAACCAGCAATCTAGATTGTCGAGAATAGTAACAATCCCTATTGTGTTCAAGCTGATCCTTCAGTTTTAGGCAACAGCATGAGCAAATGCAGCAACTGTAACAGCAAGATCCAGTAGCCCAGGCCAGACTAGTTCAGCATATAATCTCTCGCCCATAGCTAAAATCTAGAGGCTGCTTTAAATTTAGCTTCTATTTTTCTTAGAGTTTTGAAAAGTTCCACCACAAAACTCCATCTATATTAACAATCTGCACTAACAATTCCCTTTTCTCTCAGAAAAAAACAGTGTTTTTCATTGTGAAGAAGTACAATGTTATGTCTTAATCATTTTTTCTAGGGAAGATCTCACTTACGTTTCAAGAAAGTAAACTTAGATTCCTAATAACCAGGAACAGAGGGCTGTATTCATTTCTTTACAACTGTCTGTTGCTGGATAAGAGACCAATAAAAAGATAAATAAACAGAAATGAATCCTCCTTTCATTTCATTCTCTGAGATTCTGTGCTATAAAAACATCCCATTTATAGTATTTCATTACTTCCCCCTCACCAATTTTAAGCTTCCCAATGATTAATCCCTTCCCCCTTCTCCACAGTCTATCACCACAGCCACATCAGGAAGAATTAGAAGACACATGTGTAGGGAGCCGGGCCCTTCTGCCTATGGCACCCCTTCCCTACTCTCGAGTTCATCTGATTCCAGCACAGCACTGCATGCAGCTGAATCTGCATGGTTCCAAGTTACCATATGTGACAGCATCTATGATTTGATAAGGCACTCGTGAGCTCATGAAACTCTTCCGGTTCTGCATATACTCCAAGATGTAGACGATGAATAACTAAGTCCACAGATTCTCAAGCCGGTCAACTTTTATCACCTGAAAGATTTTGCTGC
>NW_011187423.1:0-389 GCF_000146605.3 Meleagris gallopavo | reverse complement strand
CACTGCATGCAGCTGAATCTGCATGGTTCCAAGTTACCATATGTGACAGCATCTATGATTTGATAAGGCACTCGTGAGCTCATGAAACTCTTCCGGTTCTGCATATACTCCAAGATGTAGACGATGAATAACTAAGTCCACAGATTCTCAAGCCGGTCAACTTTTATCACCTGAAAGATTTTGCTGCGTAATTCCATTACCTTTGGAATACTCCCTGTCAGACCTCTGTCTGTCACCCAATTTCAGTCCATCTCTTAGTGGAAAGCATTTCCCCAGCGCATGTTGAGCTCCTGGTTAGAAAACTGTTGGAAGGAAATAACTCACTCTGATTATGCCAAGCCAACTCTGGGGTATCCTTTCTCAGAATGCAGTTGGATGATGTTTGGAAG
>NW_011187422.1:0-764 GCF_000146605.3 Meleagris gallopavo | reverse complement strand
TCCCAGGACCCACCGTCCCGCAGGCAGCCGATGCGGTACATGATGGGCATCCTGATGACGAAGGCGAACAGGTCGTCGATGAAGGTGTTGAGGGCTTTGTAGCTCAGCATCCGCCAGGGCAGGTGGGCCACGGACTGCAGCTTGTAATTAATGAACAGCTGAGGTGTCATGGTGATGAACCCTGCGGGCCGTAATTAGCGTCGTTAATTAATTAATCGGCTAATAGAGGGGCTGGTTTTCACAGAATCACAGAATTGTAGGGGTTGGAAGGGACCTCCAGAGACCATCGAGACCAACCCCCTGCCAAAGCAGGTTCCCTACACCAGGTCGCACAGGTAGGCGTCCAGGCGAGACTTGAATATCTGCAGAGGAGACCCCACAGCCCCCTGGGCAGCCTGTTCCAGTGCTCCGTCACCTCACCTAAAGAAGTTCTTACGCACAGTCGTGTGAAACTTCCTATGCTGCAGCTGATGGCCGTTTCCCCTCGTCCTGTCTCCACGTACCACTGAAAAGAGCCTGGCCTCACCGCTATGGCCGCCACACCTCAGATATTTATCAACCTGGATCAGGTCCCCTCTCAGTCGTCTTTTCTCAAGGCTGAACAGACCCAGTTCACTCAGCCTTTCTCCATAGGGGAGATGCTCCAGGCCCTTCACCATTTTTGTGGCCCTCCGCTGGACTCTTTCCAAGAGATCCCTGTCTTTTTTGTACTGGGGAGCCCAGAACTGGACACAGCACTCCAGATAAGGCCTCACCAGGGCAGA
>NW_011187421.1:0-527 GCF_000146605.3 Meleagris gallopavo | reverse complement strand
AAATGCAGGTAATGGAAAATAAACTGAAGCAGGGTCAAAAAGAATTGTGACTTCTATACAAGCAAATATTCAAGAGAATGCTGATTGTATATGTAGGGACTTTACCACCTCCAAGGGTTGTTGAAGGTGAGAAACCTAGATTTGAAAAATATGTGTAAAAAAGAAAACAAATTCACTGATGCTGTGAATTAAGTTGTTTATTAATGCAGGATGTCTCCTAAGAAGTAGTTCAAACTAAAATAATGATGTGGCACTTTCTTTTTCAGACCAACAATTACTTAATCAGAAATTTGTATTCGAAAAGTATCCTCTCTTCAGAACAGAATATGGGATTATGAAAATTTTCCATGCGGCAGCAATCCAGCAGATAGTGCACCTTCAGCTCTTGGGCTTTTCTTTCCTATTCTTATTTTCCCAGGGAATTTTTTTCAAAATTTGGAATAGGTTTGTTCTTTTGTTCTGGCCTTGCCATAGCAATACCCAGCTTCTGGAGGCTTTCCAAGGAAATTGGTGAACAGTGGATTGCT
>NW_011187420.1:0-539 GCF_000146605.3 Meleagris gallopavo | reverse complement strand
GAAACTGAGGCACAGGTATGGCTGTCTGGGTGGAGGAGCAGAGTCCCTCCCATCTGCCTGCAGAGCTCTGTCCTTCTCCTTCACTGCTGAGTGGGTCCACGGGAAACAGCCAGGATGCTGGAGGCAGTGGGGTGCCCGATGCCACCCCCAGGACAGCCCCAGTGGCACAGGGAGGTGGGGACATTCCTTTAGGTGCAGAGAGCTGCCACCTTCACAAACTGTGTCACATCATAGAATCATTAAGGCTGCAAGAGACCACTAAGACCATCTAAGACCAACTGCCAGTCCATCACCACCATACCTACTGAACTGTATTCCCAAGTGCCTTATCTACACAGTTCTGAACACCTCCAGGGATGGTGACCCCCCCACCTCTCTGGGCAGCAGTGCCACTGCATTACCACTGTTTCAGAGAATAAACTTTTTGCTTCCCTCCTGAACGAGCAGAACGAGTTTCCAGCCTGTTCTGCACTGTGCAGCAAGTGATGTCCCCTGGGGTCATGACTAAATCCACTCCAAATTCCATAAACCTCCCTGTG
>NW_011187419.1:0-547 GCF_000146605.3 Meleagris gallopavo | reverse complement strand
CACAGTTCTGAACACCTCCAGGGATGGTGACCCCCCCACCTCTCTGGGCAGCAGTGCCACTGCATTACCACTGTTTCAGAGAATAAACTTTTTGCTTCCCTCCTGAACGAGCAGAACGAGTTTCCAGCCTGTTCTGCACTGTGCAGCAAGTGATGTCCCCTGGGGTCATGACTAAATCCACTCCAAATTCCATAAACCTCCCTGTGTAGATAAGGCACTTGGGAATACAGTTCAGTAGGTATGGTGGTGATGGACTGGCAGTTGGTCTTAGATGGTCTTAGTGGTCTCTTGCAGCCTTAATGATTCTGTAATACTATAAAATGATGTGGTTTGTGAAGGCAGCAGCTCTCTGTGCCTAAAGGAATGTCCCCACCTCCCTGTGCCACTGGGGCTGTCCTGGGGGTGGCATCGGGCACCCCACTGCCTCCAGCATCCTGGCTGTTTCCCGTGGACCCACTCAGCAGTGAAGGAGAAGGACAGAGCTCTGCAGGCAGATGGGAGGGACTCTGCTCCTCCACCCAGACAGCCATACCTGTGCCTCAGTTTC
>NW_011187418.1:0-665 GCF_000146605.3 Meleagris gallopavo | reverse complement strand
CACTTCTGAATCCTTCTGCTGTAGAAATATCACATTCAAACATGATGAACCAGAGCATTTTAGAAACAACTACAATTTCAGTATTCAAACGATCCAACAAACTTCCATTTCCATATTTCAAGTGCTTTAAAGAGAGAAGCATTAAAGCTGGCAAGCACACGATGCCTGCAGATAGCAAACACCAAGCTAAATGGCACCTAAGGCAAGAAGCATCCTTAAGTTACCCACCTCTTTCAGTTTGTCCAGACAGGCCTCTCGCTCCCTGAGAGCATCTTCTCTTTCCTGGAGCTGGAAAAATCAAGGGGAAAAAGTTGAAATGGCTCCAAAAACCCATTCCATTTTCACTTAATCTTGACTTTGCCCTGCAGATGGGGTTTTGTTTTTATTTATGGTGTTACACTACAGGTGACTAAAGTGACTGATATACCCTTGAAGTAGTATCCTTCCATAAAGTACACCGTTTCTCTTTCTCTGAAATCAATTAATTCATACATATATTGTAGGAGGAATTTTACTAGCCAAAGCCATTTCCAGGTTTGGATACAGCTGTAACTCCTTTCTCTCCCTGAGAAACCTAAGATCTGTGCCTCACTTCCAGTGTTAGAAAAGACCTGAGGCACAGTGAAAGGAGTCAGACAGTGTTTGCTGCATGTTTTATTCCTCAC
>NW_011187417.1:0-685 GCF_000146605.3 Meleagris gallopavo | reverse complement strand
GGAAAAATCAAGGGAAAAAAGTTGAAATGGCTCCAAAAACCCATTGGATTTTCACTTAATCTTGACTTTGCCCTGCAGATGGGGGTTTGTTTTTATTTACGGTGTTACACTATAGGTGACTAAAGTGACTGATATACTCTTGAAGTAGTATCCTTCCATAAAGTACACCGTTTCTCTTTCTCTGAAATCAATTAATTCATACATATATTGTAGGAGGAATTTTACTAGCCAAAGCCATTTCCAGGTT
Source organism: Meleagris gallopavo (assembly GCF_000146605.3). Classification (NCBI taxonomy): domain Eukaryota; kingdom Metazoa; phylum Chordata; class Aves; order Galliformes; family Phasianidae; genus Meleagris; species Meleagris gallopavo. The sequence continues at coordinate 438 of NW_011187417.1, read as the reverse complement.
TGGATACAGCTGTAACTCCTTTCTCTCCCTGAGAAACCTAAGATCTGTGCCTCACTTCCAGTGTTAGAAAAGACCTGAGGCACAGTGAAAGGAGTCAGACAGTGTTTGCTGCATGTTTTATTCCTCACAAAGTGAAAACAGTCATGTCGTAGAGGTTTGAGAATAATTCTCTGAATTTAGCGACAAAACCTTTTGTAGAAACTTCATTCTTACTTTTATGTTTTGAATATTCACTTGTGTCCCAGTGTCTTCTGGACCTTCATCTTCTGCACTGCTGCCAGTGCCCCGGGGAGATGCAGAAGGAACCTGCAGAGGTTGTCCTGTACTTTTCTCCCCAGGAGTTGGCTGAGGTTCCAAAGTAGCTGCACTTTCACTTTCCAATTCAGTCTCTCCTGCGATGCCTGCAGCAAAGAACAAAAATTGTGGAAAACAGGTGAT
>NW_011187416.1:0-517 GCF_000146605.3 Meleagris gallopavo | reverse complement strand
AGGTCTGGCATAGGCTTCCTGTTCTACAGAAAAAAAGCATCTTGGTGATTTAGGAAGAGCACCACAAGACGGATTGGGAAGGGAGACACACGATCCTTGCCCAAAAGGAGGATGGCAGGAGTATCACTGCCCTGCATCAGCCTCTGCTGGTTCTAATGGTACGACACCTTTCCCACAAAAAAAGCAACTCAAAAATCAATGTAACAAGTTCCTGTCTCCATGCCCAATCACATCTCAGACTATTGCCTTGGAAATTCAAGGCTCAGGTCAGGAACAAGCCTGCATCTTTATACTGTCACAAGGATTAGTTACATCCTTACACCAAACAACACAGGATTACGGAGAAGAGCCATAGAGGTGTCGTCTGCAGAGGTGGAGAAGCAAAATTCAGGCAGGACTGAGAACAAAAAGAAAAGCTGCTTGCAGCAACACGTACTACTGAGTAACTTTGAGCGTTTGGAATTCCAGAAGACATTAATAAACAGCAACTGAAGAGGATTTGTTGCAAATTACTCAT
>NW_011187415.1:0-504 GCF_000146605.3 Meleagris gallopavo | reverse complement strand
CTGCATCAGCCTCTGCTGGTTCTAATGGTACGACACCTTTCCCCACAAAAAAGCAACTCAAAAATCAATGTAACAAGTTCCAGTCTCCATGCCCAATCACATCTCAGACTATTGCCTTGGAAATTCAAGGCTCAGGTCAGGAACAAGCCTGCATCTTTATACTGTCACAAGGATTAGTTACATCCTTACACCAAACAACACAGGATTACGGAGAAGAGCCATAGAGGTGTCGTCTGCAGAGGTGGAGAAGCACAATTCAGGCAGGACTGAGAACAAAAAGAAAGCTGCTTGCAGCAACACGTACTACTGAGTAACTTTGAGCGTTTGGAATTCCAGAAGACATTAATAAACAGCAACTGAAGAGGATTTGTTGCAAATTACTCATGGGAAATCTGTGCTTTTTACTAACCAATCTCCACCTACTACCATGGTAGCTGCTACTGAAACTTGTACTGTTCAAGAAGTCATCTTTTAGTTCCATGCTCTGAGACAACCAGAATACTG
>NW_011187414.1:0-623 GCF_000146605.3 Meleagris gallopavo | reverse complement strand
CAATGTAACAAGTTCCTGTCTCCATGCCCAATCACATCTCAGACTATTGCCTGAATTCAAGGCTCAGGTCAGGAACAAGCCTGCATCTTTATACTGTCACAAGGATTAGTTACATCCTTACACCAAACAACACAGGATTACGGAGAAGAGCCATAGAGGTGTCGTCTGCAGAGGTGGAGAAGCAAAATTCAGGCAGGACTGAGAACAAAAAGAAAAGCTGCTTGCAGCAACACGTACTACTGAGTAACTTTGAGCGTTTGAAATTCCAGAAGACATTAATAAACAGCAACTGAAGAGGATTTGTTGCAAATTACTCATGGGAAATCTGTGCGTTTTACTAACCAATCTCAACCTACTACCATGGTAGCTGCTACTGAAACTTGTACTGTTCAAGAAGTCATCTTTTAGTTCCATGCTCTGAGACAACCAGAATACTGCTCTCAGTCTTTGAAATTCAACAGACAGATATATAATAGAAATCCTATAGATCCAGATTTCTCTCGTGCAGGATTACGGCTGGCTTTGAAACCTGCAGCACATTCAGTGAATGGGGGCCACGTGTTTCCCACCTAGCTGGATTTGGGCTTTGGCACAAAACACAGTTCTTGGCAGTTGCTCTCTTT
>NW_011187413.1:0-675 GCF_000146605.3 Meleagris gallopavo | reverse complement strand
AAGCTGCTTGCAGCAACACGTACTACTGAGTAACTTTGAGCGTTTGGAATTCCAGAAGACATTAATAAACAGCAACTGAAGAGGATTTGTTGCAAATTACTCATGGGAAATCTGTGCTTTTTACTAACCAATCTCCACCTACTACCATGGTAGCTGCTACTGAAACTTGTACTGTTCAAGAAGTCATCTTTTAGTTCCATGCTCTGAGACAACCAGAATACTGCTCTCAGTCTTTGAAATTCAACAGACAGATATATCATAGAAATCCTATAGATCCAGATTTCTCTCGTGCAGGATTACGGCTGGCTTTGAAACTTGCAGCACATTCAGTGAATGGGGGCCACGTGTTTCCCACCTAGCTGGATTTGGGCTTTGGCACAAAACACAGTTCTTGGCAGTTGCTCTCTTTGGAACAGCACCAACTTACCTGTTAAGGGAGCTTCCTGAAGATTCTGTGCTCTCTGAGAACCGTCTGAACCATCTGTTCCACAGCTTTTAGCAGGCCTCCCATCAGATGATACGCTCTCACTGGAGCTACAGCATTTCATTTCTTCAATTTCATTCTGTTAAAGACAGTGTTTCCATTAAGAGAACGTAAAGGTACTCCACAGGTATTTGAAGAAAACCTAAGGAATGATCCTACGCTCTTGCTGCTTAAAAGCATGTTCAAGGTCT
>NW_011187412.1:0-725 GCF_000146605.3 Meleagris gallopavo | reverse complement strand
AGCAGGCCTCCCATCAGATGATACGCTCTCACTGGAGCTACAGCATTTCATTTCTTCAATTTCATTCTGTTAAAGACAGTGTTTCCATTAAGAGAACGTAAAGGTACTCCACAGGTATTTGAAGAAAACCTAAGGAATGATCCCTACGCTCTTGCTGCTTAAAAGCATGTTCAAGGTCTGAGAAAAAAAGCAAGAGCTAACTGCTGGAATAATTCAAGATCTGCCCGTCCTGTACAGAACTCTGAGAACTCAAAAGCCAGAAAAAGCCCAGAGCCAAGAGGACGACAGCCAAGCTGATGAAAGCAGGGCTCTGTTCACACAGTCCTTAGAAAGGTTCCCTCTGCATCTCTGAGTCCCCAGGCAGGGTTTACAGGCAGCAGGGTTTACTCTCACTGCACTCAATTCCAGCACATGTTCAGAGCAGATGTTTTCACTGAGTTATGCAGCAGTTCAGTCAGAATGTCTGTCCAGTGCTGGGATCACCAAGTACCTACCGTAACAAAAAGATCAACTGCTCTGCATTGCATGTACTGACAAAGTTGTTTACCTTTAAGGCGCCCACTTGCTGACAGAGCATCTGAAGTAAAGACTGGGCATCTTCTGCCCACTGAGGGAGAGTTTTAGGAGAAAACTGGAAAAAAAAAATAAAAATGTAGTGAACTTTGAGTTCTTATTCTAACGTAACACTTCCCTGAAATCACATGGCTCATGTACCTTGCAGCTGT
>NW_011187411.1:0-488 GCF_000146605.3 Meleagris gallopavo | reverse complement strand
AAAATAAAATGTAGTGAACTTTGAGTTCTTATTCTAACGTAACACTTCCCTGAAATCACATGGCTCATGTACCTTGCAGCTGTCAGTTGGAGAGAACAGTAACTTCTTAGGAGATGGAATGGAATGATTTGCTCCTGAACCTGCAGCTTGAGAGACCTTTCTGGAGGAAAGATCCTCCTCTTCCTTCTCTTCAAGTTCTCCAAGTTCCTGCATCACTGCATTCAGCATTTCCATTACAGTTTCAATCGACACTGGCAGCTAGAAAATTAATTGGAACGCAAGTCATGATTGCAATTCTTCCTCACAGCAAGAGGCTACGTTCTCAACTCTGGTAGAACAGCTCACAAGGCTTTCATTACAGAAGGACAGAAATGTGCTTTGGTTTGGTTTGGTTCCTTGCTTTTTTTCCCCCAGCAAAGCCCAACCTCTGTTAAAATTAATGCAGGAGGACAATTCACACAAGCATTAATTCTGCTTGGAAACTATCA
>NW_011187410.1:0-618 GCF_000146605.3 Meleagris gallopavo | reverse complement strand
TGCATTCAGCATTTCCATTACACTTTCAATCGACACTGGCAGCTAGAAAATTAATTGGAACGCAAGTCATGATTGCAATTCTTCCTCACAGCAAGAGGCTACGTTCTGAACTCTGGTAGAACAGCTCACAAGGCTTTCATTACAGAAGGACAGAAATGTGCTTTGGTTTGGTTTGGTTCCTTGCTTTTTTTTTTCCCCCCAGCAAAGCCCAACCTCTGTTAAAATTAATGCAGGAAGGACAATTCACACAAGCATTAATTCTGCTTGGAAACTATCAACCCACTAAGAAGATAATGGGAAAAAGCTAATTTGTTGAACATAAAAGTTGTCATTTGCAGCAGTCCAAACATTGCACGTTCTGGTGTGTTAGAGAAGTTTCCCAGAAGTTTCCCAACCCACTGGAGTCAGGCAAGTCATTTGTCTGGGGGAACAAGTAAGTGTTCACTTGCCTTGGAGCAAAGGCTGCAAATGGTTTCACTTGGAAACTGTAAGCCACACCACTGCATCTCCCCAACAAGATGTTGAGCAAGAATTACTTACTTTGTCAGCTACTGACAGATCTGAGGAGAACTCATCAATGATCTTCCTTAGGTACTGCTTTCTTTTAAGAAGGTAGGC
>NW_011187409.1:0-596 GCF_000146605.3 Meleagris gallopavo | reverse complement strand
AGGAAGCAGTTACAGAAGCTCCTCTGATACAGTCATGCTTCAGTTGACTTTAAAAAGTGACACGGCTTACCAATATCGTATTTAGTAAGTTCTGCCTGCACTGGTGCTCGTGTACTGACATTGCCCATCTCCTCTGTGCCAAGGAAAGAACTCTCTCGAGAAGCTCCCTTCCCAAAGAGGCTTTCAAACAATGTCAGTAAACCCCTTGTGTTGGCAAAGGATTCCACAGTCTTTCTCAAGAAATCCTCCTTGCCACGGCTTAAGCTCAGCAGCATATGACCTGGAAAACAAAAATGGGATTTCACATAAAAACACTGCACTTCACGAAGGACAGCCCCAACAGAGGGCTGCTCTTGCTCCTTCGGGTTGGGAAGCGAGCCACTTAACTCTTCAAGTAACTATTCATAAGATTACAAGAGATCTATGGAGCTTTCTTAATGATTAATTCTTATTACCAGACTGGCTTTTCGATCGCAAGCCAACATTTCCAGCTTGTCTAGTCCAGCAGGATCCCCTTCTGTTAGTTTTGACTTTGGTGTAGGAACCTGGAGAAGAAAGGAGAGAATTTGTCACAGCCTCTTCACAACAAAATGCAC
>NW_011187408.1:2619-3234 GCF_000146605.3 Meleagris gallopavo | reverse complement strand
CAGTAACCTTTTTTTGTCTTGCCTGTGCATGGGGAAAACCAGCGTTCTCTGGGGCTGAACCCAGTACAGAAAGATCTGGTGCTGAAGATTGCGGAGCTGTTGTGCAATAAAGACACCAGTGATGGAAGAGCAAAATACTGGGTTGAGAAAGCTGCCAGGCTGCTCCCCAGGAATCCTGCTGCTCTCAGACTGAAGGTAAATTCCAGCTTCTCATCTCTGCTCTGTGCCTTGGAGAAACTTTCCGTATGTGACTGGGTGCTTCTGGCACGTCATCTAGTCATCTCTCACAAGATTTCCTTGGCTAAATTACTTAGCATCAGGAATCTTGAATCTATTACGTGTTAATTTCTTTGCTGTCTGATGTTTTTGTCCAGCTTGCGTGCAAATTGCAGCTCTGGGCTTTCACATGCGTTTCAAGGTTGATGTGTTCAAAACTGTGGGGAAACTGTCAGCAATAATATCCAAGAAGCTGAGTTTAGATGGGCAATGCTTGATGTATCTGTTGTGACGAAGCTGCTTTTTAGTTTTTTGGGTTTAAAAATGCAGGATGTAGGAAGTGCTGTCATTCTCAACTACTGTGTAAATGCTTTCAGTTACGTAGTGTCACTTTGGCAC
>NW_011187408.1:0-672 GCF_000146605.3 Meleagris gallopavo | reverse complement strand
AATTTTCCACTCTGTGCAACTGCTGGTGTTCAGAACATGACTTTCTCATGTGTGCACTTACAGCTACTGGCAGTAGTTAAAGTTACTCAGTGTGTGTCTTCTTCATTGGTATGTTGCAGGGTACCTTCAGAATCAGTGTATTTTTCTAAAGTTTTCTTGTGCTAGCAATAAGAATCTGTTCCCTAATGTTCAAGACTAAACGAAGTGATGTGCATTTTGTTGTGAAGAGGCTGTGACAAATTCTCTCCTTTCTTCTCCAGGTTCCTACACCAAAGTCAAAACTAACAGAAGGGGATCCTGCTGGACTAGACAAGCTGGAAATGTTGGCTTGCGATCGAAAAAGCCAGTCTGGTAATAAGAATTAATCATTAAGAAAGCTCCATAGATCTCTTGTAATCTTATGAATAGTTACTTGAAGAGTTAAGTGGCTCGCTTCCCAACCCGAAGGAGCAAGAGCAGCCCTCTGTTGGGGCTGTCCTCGTGAAGTGCAGTGTTTTTATGTGAAATCCCATTTTTGTTTTCCTAGGTCATATGCTGCTGAGCTTAAGCCGTGGCAAGGAGGATTTCTTGAGAAAGACTGTGGAATCTTTTTGCCAACACAAGGGGTTTACGTTGACATTGTTTGAAAGCCTCTTTGGGAAGGGAGCTTCTCGAGAGAGTTCTTTCCTTGGC
>NW_011187407.1:0-563 GCF_000146605.3 Meleagris gallopavo | reverse complement strand
GTGCCAACATGTATCGAACATGTATTGCAGCCAATCTGCAGCATTTTACACAACATAGGCCAATTTTTTTACTTGTGTGGATTTTTTTGAAGTAATTTTTTAGTATTAAAAAGACCTTTTTAGCCAAAGTGTTCAGAATCGATTAGATCAGGCCTCCAAATATATTTAGCAATTCTTTCTTCCAGGCTCTCAAAATTGTTCCTTACAATAGCAATTCACAAAGCACAAACATCATTGTTAATGCTATATCAAATGCTGGGCAGTTATCATAGCTGCAAGGCTAATAACAGAATACCACGCACAGTAAATTAAACCTCAATTTCAATTCTGAATCATTCTATATTCTGACCTGACGGGTAAGATTGTGTGCATGAAATGTTAAGACATGACACGTGCTCCAATTCTGCTCCTGTCAGCTCCAATACAACAGTGAAGTTCAGGGATCCCAAAGCAACAGGCTTTCACGCGACAGTACTGCTACCGTATGGAAAATCCCAGTATCCTGTTTTATTAGAGGGGATGAAAAGTAACTGTTCTTGGGCAAAATCTTAACACAGAAAAAC
>NW_011187406.1:0-587 GCF_000146605.3 Meleagris gallopavo | reverse complement strand
TACTAAATGGAAGAGAACAGTAATTCTTCTCCTTGACCTTGCAACTACAGGATTCTTAAATTAGCCCAGAGCACTAATTTGGATCATGTGTTGCTTTTTATAGAGTAAGTACAACATTCCTATCAGCACACAATTTATGTTTTGACAGTATACCTTCGGGGATTGGTGGAACCAGGCTGCTTCGAGGCTTTTGGGGAGAACAAATCTATCCTTATCGATAGAACTAAGTCTTTATCTACTCTCTCATTAGCGAGCTCTATCCTTTTTCACATTTGAATAAAATTACAAGTTATGCTTCTATTTATTTACCTTAAAACAGGACAAAATTATTCAGAGGGCTCATGACCAATTCTGAAACCAAGATTGCAGTTTTAACATATTACTTGTTCCTAATGGAAGAAAAGATATTACTCTTCCCTGCTCTAACAGATGAAGAATTAAAATAACAGCTTTGTTCCATGTAATAGATACTTCATTAGTCAGCATATTTTATCCAAGAAAGAGACTTTTGAACCTGCTGTTATTTCCTCTTTCCCAAAGGAAAAAACAAGCAAACAAACCAGTCCTAGTCACAGCAAGCTGTCCTC
>NW_011187405.1:1812-4686 GCF_000146605.3 Meleagris gallopavo | reverse complement strand
TATATATATATATATATATATCATAAAAGAGATTGGAACTCTTCAAATCAAAAGTAATTCCATGATGTCTCATGGAGGCTGCAGTTCAGTTGCCTTAAATTTCCATTCCTTTTCTGAGCTACATATATCCAGAAGCAAAAGTTGACTCTCTGGGAGAAAAGTTTATCACTGATGTTGATGGCTTTAAGTGACGGACTATTTGGACAGGAGACAATTGAAATACAGCTTTCAGATTGCTCAGCACAGATATCTAAAAGAAACTGAGTGTAATCAGTTGAGTTCTCTCAATATTTGTAAGATTCTCAAACAACTGTTTTTGAATAAATTGGAAATTTAAAAATAAGCATTTCAGGTGCCACTAATTATTTTCATGACTTTGAGAGAAAAGTTAAGTGAAAAATAAATTAGGCTTAAAAGCAGTCAAACATTTAATATAAAATAACCTGTTTCAAGCAGAAGCATTATAAATTAACTATCATTTTCCATTTGTAAACTTCTAAATATTTCCAGATTTGCTGCCAAGATAAGTAGAGCTAGGAGATAAATATCTCTTTGGCCATCTGAGTTGCCAAGTGATATTGCTGAATTTTGAACTCACTGAGGAACCACCCACAGCTTAAACATAGTTCAGATTCTCTCAGTGGTACTCATGTTTGTCTCCACAACTGAGGAGTCTCCAAATTTAAGGCATCTACAGCAACTACATTTGATTGTCTAAATTTAAGTATCTAAATCTAGAGCTGAGCCACACAACTTCTGGTTTGAAAGACTGTTAAAATTAAAGCCTGCAACCAAATATTATCTGCCAACCTATTATCTTATGACACATTTTGTCAATAAATGTTAGAGATGTGAGGAATTTAAGAGGGAAAAAGAGATGTGTAGATGTGTCATAGTTTCGTGAGAGACAAATCCACTTAGACTACTGAGGTAAACTTTTACAATTTATAATTCAACTAGTTTTTCAGTTCTGAAAGTCATTACAAGATATTGTTACTTAAAGTAGAAAGGAACTGGATTTGCTGATCCAGAACAGCTTTTTAACTCTTGGTTCTGTTGATTAAGACCTCCTGAGACATGATTTCCTCTATGAAAAAATCATTTATTTAATTGTTCATGACAGTTTTTGTAGCATTCTCTCAAACATCTGGCATCCACTGCTTTTGGAAATAGGGTATTGAAGTTGATGAATCACAACCCTGCTAAAGATGTCCAACTCTATGCATGATATTCAACCATTTTCTCTACATGGCCTTGATTAAGTAACATAAGGAAACTAAAGAAAACATCTTATTTCAAAAATACTGGTGCATGAAGCTGAGGTTGCTGTTAGGGCTGCGGGGCACTTTCTTGCTCAAAACCTTTTCCTCTGTGACTCTTTGACACAAGCAGCTGTTTCCATCTCCTCTCCTCTCCTCTCCTCTCCTCTCCTCTCCTCTCCTCTCCTCTCCTCTCCTCTCCTCTCCTCTCCTCTCCTCTCCTCTCCTCTCCTCTCCTCTCCTCTCCTCTCCTCTCCCCTCTCCTACCCTACCCTACCCTACCCTACCCTACCCTACCCTACCCTACCCTACCCAACCCTACCTTACCCTACCCTACCCTACCCTTCTCTCAACATTCATAAAAATCCCATTAGTGCAGCAGCAAACACTGATGGTATCATTTGCTGATCCTGAGTCTGATGTTAGAATTTGGATGTAGCCCTCTACCCACGGGTTAGAAGAAAAAAGCCTAGCTAATTACCTTAACATATACTACATCCTTCAAAAAAACTACTCTACAAATGTGATCATTTACTCCGAAATGTTACGTAACAAAAGGTTTCAATCCCTTTACTTCAACAGCCAAAAGAATTAAAGGAGATGATTCATTTTGTCAACCCTGAATGTATGGAAGGGCCAAGGTGTGTTATGCCATAAATGATGATAAATAAAATGGTAAATGACTAAAAGCTTTGAGAAATACATGCCATAAGATGCACGGGAACAATAAACTCCTAAACAACAATAACAACCAAAAACCCATTATCTCCTCAAACACTAAGATTATTCTAAACAACTTAAAAGTAGTAGTAACAACATACTCAAGAAAGCCAAAATCGCATGTAGGTGAATTAGGCACTAATGCCACCTTCTTGCACAGGATGCAAGCATATAGCAGTCCCTGAAAATCTCAGTCTCTGAAACAGTTTTCTTGTAAACTGACAGAAAGTTAAAATGGCCCATGTGGGATCGCCCAACTGCGTGTTGGCATCAAAACAGCATGGCCAGCACGTCAAGGGAGGTGATCCTCCCCCTCTACTCTGCACTGGTGAGGCCACATTTACACTACTGTGTCCAGTTCTGGGCACCTCAATTAAGTTAAGTTAAAAGACAGGGACCTCCTAGAAGGAGGTCCAGCAGAGGACGACCACAGGGATGACTGGGGGCCTCCCATGTGAGGAAAGGCTGAGTAACCGCGCTATGTTCAGCCTGGGGAAAAGGACACTGAGAGGGGATCTGGTAAATATTTATAAACATCTAAAAGAAGGTGGGAGGCAAATGGGTGAGGCCAGGCTCTTCTCGATAGTGTGTAGCAATAGCACACACTATAGGAGTAATGGCCTAAAACTTGTACATAGGAAGTTTTGTACTAACATGCAGAAGAACTTGTTTATGGTAAGGGTGATGAAGCACTGGAACAGGTTGCCTGGAGAGGCTGTGGGGTCTCCTCCTCTGGAGACATTATTCAAAACCTGCCTGGAGGTGTTCATGTGTGACCTAATCTAGGAGTTCCTGCTAAGGCAGGGGATTGGACTAGATGAGCTTTCCAGGTTCCTTCCAATCCCTGTCATTCGGTGATTCTGTGATTCTGTTGTTGGTATGGAGAAGAGACAGC
>NW_011187405.1:0-658 GCF_000146605.3 Meleagris gallopavo | reverse complement strand
CTCTTCTCTTCTCTTCTCTTCTCTTCTCTTCTCTTCTCTTCTCTTCTCTTCCTTCTTCTCTTCCTTCTGCTCTCTTGTCTTGTCTTGTCTTTTCCTTTCTTTCCCTTTCTTTTCTTCTACTGGCTCCACCGTTGAAGGCAAAACTCTCTTATTCTCCTCCATGTCTCACTAGAAAAAGGAGAGTCTCAAGTTGTGACTGAGTAATTTTCACCTTAAACTGACTTTGAGAGGAAAACAAAACTGCCTCCTCCCTGAATCCCTCTGGCAGAGGCAAGCTACAACTGTGACCTCAGCAACAGCAAAGGCAGGAGTGCCAGTACCTGTCTGTGGGCTCAAGCAGCCTGGAGAAGTTGTCAATCACAAACTCCTTCTGACAGCGGGTGAGGATGGCCACCGCCTGGCACAGGAAGGGCATGAACGTGCTCTGCTGCGGGGACGACGTGCAGCTGCGCAGGATGTAGAGGATCGGTGGCACCTGAAAGAAGAAGGGGAGAAAGAACGACTTGCTGCATCCTGGACTCTGCAGGGCCTAACCATGGCCAGTCAGCGCATGAGCACTGCCTGCTCCCTTGACATGCTGCCAAGGCCTGACCCTGTGCTCAGGCTGTGCTTCTTTAGCACAAGAGGCAAACGGCACAAGACACAGTGCAACAGACCA
>NW_011187404.1:0-502 GCF_000146605.3 Meleagris gallopavo | reverse complement strand
GGCCTGACCCTGTGCTCAGGCTGTGCTTCTTAGCACAAGAGGCAAACGGCACAAGACACAGTGACAACAGACCAAGGAAAAAAACAAGACATGTAGGAAGAAAGTCTCTTACGTTCCAACAGATGTCCTTCCTGATCATCTGCAGAAAGGTGGTCATCCACTTCCCAGCAGCACGCACGCGCACTCCTTTGGCTGTCCGGATGGTCTCCTTGATGGCCATCATGAAGTCAACGGTGCGTTCGACGGGGAAGTTTCTGCACACGATCTGCAGAGAAATGAGAAGCAGGAGAGATCCCATCACTGCTCTGCGGCAGCTCTTCAAAACAGAAAGCAGTCTTGAGGGCATTCTTAGTTCAGTGGCTTGCTGGTCATCCAGGCGGCAATCACAACGCTCCTGCTGTCTGTACCCTGCTATTTATACGGAAGGCGGTTGAGCCTTCTCTCAGCTTCTGCATCCATGGTGTTTGCTTACATGCAAAGCCTACCTCCCAGCAGCCACAGT
>NW_011187403.1:0-1826 GCF_000146605.3 Meleagris gallopavo | reverse complement strand
TTCTCACCATCATGTCCTATGACCGCTACGTTGCCATCTGCAAGCCCCTGCACTACGGGACCTTGATGGACAGCAGAGCTTGTGCCACCATGGCAGCAGCTGCCTGGGCCACTGGGGCTCTCTTTGCTCTGCTGCACACTGCCAATACATTTTCACTGCCTCTCTGCCAAGGCAATGCTGTGGATCAGTTCTTCTGTGAAATCCCCCAGATCCTCAAGCTCTCCTGCTCTGGTTCTTACCTCAGGGAAGTTGGTCTTGTAATGTTTAGTGCTCTATTGTTTTTCTCTTGTTTTGTATTCATTGTTGTGTCCTATGTGCAGATCTTCAGGGCCGTGCTGAGGATGCCCTCTGAGCAGGGACGGCACAAAGCCTTCTCCACGTGCCTCCCTCACCTGGCCGTGGTCTCCCTGTTTCTCAGCACTGCCATGGTTGCCTACCTGAAGCCCCCATCCGTCTCCTGCCCATCCCTTGACCTGGTGGTGTCATTTCTGTACTCAGTGTTGCCTCCAACACTGAATCCCCTCATCTACAGCATGAGGAACCAGGAGCTCAGGGATGCTCTGTGGAAACTGATGAGCAAATATGTTTTGAAAGCAATGAACTGCCCACCTATTTATATCTAAGAGTTGTAATGCAGATTTTAATACAATCAAACTGTCTTTTCTTGGTTTGTGAGTTCTTTTTCTACGTGTAATTTATTCAATGTTTTATTCTGTGGTTTATGTATTCTAATGTTTTTCATTGAAACTTCATTGTGCCTATTCAATCCTATTCACCTTGTATCTACGTAGTGTTGCCCAGACACACTGTACATGAGGAACCTGGCTCTCTGTGAACCTTAGTACAACAAAGGCCATACAATGACTTTGTCTGTCTTCCTTCCTGTGGGACATTTCTGGAGTTGCTGGGGTCAGTTGATCTCAGAGACCCACAATCCAGCAGGAAGCACAGGGCTGTTAATCCAACTGTGCGCTGACTTCAGCCTGCAATAGCTGACGGCCATCCCTTGGCTCCTGGCTGGGGTCTGTGCTTTCAGGCTCACATCTGTCAGTGCCTCTGACAGGCCAGCAGCAGCACCTGGTTTGCACGTTGGTTGTGAGATCCCCTCTTCCTCAGTCCCTCTGAGACCTTGCATAAGAAAATATCTTGGGTGTGTGTTCTCATCTCAGAGTCTTAACCTTTTCTCTGAAGTCTCCCTTCAGAGCTTCTTTCCATTTGGCACACAGAGATGGGCACTGCCTCCAGGATGCCCTCGGGTAGCTGAAGCACGCATGAAAGGCCGGGAAAGGTTCCCCAGGACTCTCAGGAGACATTCAGGAGCATGAATTTGTAGGTAGGAAGTGCAACTGTGGGGTAGCGCAGAGCTGCTGGGCAGGTGGTGCAGGTCCTCCTGCAGAGCTTTGTGCCCTTCTCCTTCCTGAGTAAAGTGCCAGGGCTTTTTTAAAAGTTGTGGCCAAGAACATTCCCAAGGAATGGACTTCACAGATTCCCACATTTACTCTCCTACTCATGCTGCAACCAAGCTTTCATTGCTAGCATTAAAATACTGAATTTAATGTTGGCCCCCACTGCAGCCCAAAACAAAACACTAATCCACAATGCTTGTACATGCCCTAATACTGTCCTGAAAACTTCAGCAGAACACCAAGCCCTCTCACTAATCCTTTGCTTAATCTCTGCCCCAAAAGGTGAGTTTAAACCCTTAATCCCAATCCTGAACACCCAGCAACGATCGATGGAGGAAAACTTATTTTACTAACTGATATTGGAATGGAAGATAACACACTATAATGCAATCTGACTGAATTTGAGTCTTATAAGTCAAA
>NW_011187402.1:0-4937 GCF_000146605.3 Meleagris gallopavo | reverse complement strand
AGCCGGGTGCCGCCGTGCTTGCTGCCCGCGCCCAGGCTCTCGGAGCGCTGCTGGGCGCGCAGAGCTGCTGCCCTCGGCCCCCCGCACCACCGCTGCACCCCCTCCGCGCAGCGGCCCCGCTGCCCGCGCCCTCTCACCCTTCCCGTTCGCCTCCCCGACTGTCAGGAGCTGGACGCGAGGTCGAGGTTCCTGGCCTCCCTCCGCACCGTCTGCAGACTGCGGCTGGAGGGGAGGTACCTGCCCGACGGCAAGCTGGAAGCGCAGCACGAGGTGAGCGGGCACCCGGCGACGCTGAGGGAAGGGGCCGAGCTGGCCGGACGCCGGCCCCGCGGTGCGAACGGGGACGAGTGGGACAGGTGTCTTTGGGCGCAGACCTGCCTGCCGGCCACGGGGCTCCTGCCTCGGCTGCCGGTGCCGGTGCCGGTGCCGGCGCGGGGACGGCGGTGCTGTGCCCGCGGTGCATCCTGCTGCTGGCCGCCGGCTGCGCCCGTGTCCCAGCTCAGCTGCGCCGTCCGTCTCTGTCCAGGTGCTACTGCGAAAGAACTTCCCCAGCTACCGGTGCCCGGTGATGTGCCTGGGCAGGCACGCCGTGCTCGCCATCACTGCAAGGAGGCAAGTGCCCCAGAGCCCGGCTGTGCCAGGGCCTCTCCACAGCAAGGGCCCGACGGCAGCAGGCATGCCCCAGCTGCCAGCATCCAACAGGAGTTTCCTCTCCTTGCAGCGCTGAGATCGGAGCCCAGATCCAACGGCACCTCAGCCCCTGCATTAGCTACATCTGCTTTCTCGCCGTGCAGGAGGAGCAGGGCAGCTCTGACTCTTCTCTCTACGATGAGGTAAGCGCTGGCTGTGCTACAGAGAGCCTGCCAGCCAGTTCTGTACGCTTTTTCCAGTTCGCTTTGGCTGCTGGAAGGAGACAGCCAAGGCAGATCCTGAGGCAGTATAGAGCACCGCAGGGTGGCTGAATTCTGCGTCAGGTGGCAGGGGTTGAAGCCAGCTTCCTGCAAAGAAAGGGCAAGCCAAAGTGCACACCTGCTCCGTTCTTCTTGCAGATGCTGCAATCTCTGGACAGCGTGTTGCAAGTGCTGCTGTGTCTTCCGCCGTGCTCCACCACCCTCAACCTGGTGATCGTCTTGCAGGTCTGGCACGTGCAGAGAGCAAGGCTCACAGGGGCTCTCCCTTCCTCCAGAGAGAAGGGACGCTCTGGGCTGGGCGCCGCGTCCCAGAAGCAGGCACAGAAAGCGTGCGATGGGGTGGGGACGCAACCACCTGGAACCCAGTGGTTTGCACCTGAGCAGTGGAAGGCTGTTGAGTGCCCTTCCCAGACCCCGCAGTGGCAGCTGGCTCTGCTGACCCACTGCCCTCCTTGCCTGCCTCGGTGATGGTCTTCGTGCCAGATGTCAGCAAGGCCGAGGTCTGCTGGGATGTGGCCACCGTGCAAAGGGAGCTCGGCCTTGAACCTCTCTTCTTCTGGCCGCTGAGGGCACCCAGCAGCATGCCAGCCCCAAAGCCCTTCCCTCTTGGAGAAGGGGCAGAGGCCATTTTGTAGGAGCTGAGGGTGGGGATAATGATCGGTGACCGCAGCAGGTCTCCTCTGGGGCAGCCATTCCTGAGGCTGCCAGGAGGCCGGGCCTCCATTCCAGGCTCTTCTGTTCAGGGGAAGCCTGGGCACCTTGTCAGTAGTCCGCCAGTGCCTGGCAGAGCAGCCGCTTCAGGAGTTGCCATCGCATCTGTGGTTGACCAACAGCTTTTGTCTTCTCAGGCCCTGCTGCCCTGCGCCAAATCTGAGAAGGTGAGAGTGCGCCAGTGTGCCATGAGGAGGATTGCCAACCTGAGCAAGGTCCTAGACCATGCTTCTCTGATGGTGGTAAGGAGCCGGAGAGACAGGCAGCATTTAACCCCGTTCTTGCCCTTTCCTGGCGCCCTAGTAAGCTGGTAGCTCTGGGCTTCCTGCCAGACCAGAATCTGCCCGGGGGGCAGAATCCCCCAGACACCAAAATCCAGCAGCCACTCAAAACCCTTCAGCAGTTCCCACCAAAGACAGTCCGTGTGCTTCTCACCTGGATGTGGGTCTGCCACGGGTCGGCCCCTGCGTGGCCCAGAGCAGAGCTGGCCAAAGCGCTGGCGCTCAACTCCTGTGGTGCTCAGCCCGCTGCTGGCTCTGGGCTTTTGTCAGGGCTTTTGTCCTGGGCGCACCAGTTCAGCCCAGCTACTCTGCCTTTCCTTCGTTCCTCAGAGCTCATCTCGATTCAGTGAAAGCAGGGGCAGGGTTTGCTCCATACAAAAGCAGTCTGAGATGCTGGTGGGGCAGCTGTTGGGGTACCTCATCCTGTGCTGTGCCGAGGAGGACCAGGACATCAGGCATGATTCTATGAAGGCTCTGCATGGCATCCACGGGATCCTGGCAATGCGACAGAGTAAGAGAGGCTGGGATGGGCTGCGGTGTTTCACACAATAAGGCCCGGGCGAGGCAGCGCACCTCTTTGACCGCCCTCCTTGCCTTGGGGAATCCGTAGCAGCGGTATGGCAGGGCTTCTCTCCTCCTTCAGAGCAGAAAGCTGGACCTAGCTCTCCTGCCTCACTGCAGCCTGAGAGGTGCTCTTCTTGCCTTCTCCCCGTCATTCCTACCACTCTCTCTCTGTTTCTCCTGCTGCCCAGGTTACGAGCTTGGACCTTCCAGTCTCAAACTATATGCGGAGGGTGAATACTGGTACCTCTTATGCGCCCAGTATGCTGCCCTGAATACACTGGTAAGCAGCTCGTCCCTTGCTGGGATGCTTGACCCTCCCCCGTGGCAGGAGGCTCACATGAGCCAGTGCGCCAGGAAGCATGGGCACGAGGCAGGGGCTGTGTCAGCCTCTCAACAATCCGGCTGCAGGGTCCAGCCGTGTCTCAGCAGGGAGTAGCCAAAGGCTTTATCCCAGTGTCTGAGCTGTGCCTGCAGCTGTTCTGGCTATTGCTGAGCCCCAGCTGCTTGCAGAGCCAGTGCTCTGTGACCCTGACCTCCAGCCCAGCCATGGCTCTGCACAACAGCTCCCTCTCTGCACCCATTGAGACCGCAGTCAGCCCAGCACTGTGCTCCCCTGGGGCACAGTGCCAGTGCTGCCCCGGCTCTCTCTCTCTCTCTCCAGAGCCACCCTCACTGCTGCTCACATGTGCCCCACCACCATTAAACACAGTGCATCTGGCCTTATCTCCCTTCCTCCTCCCCACAGGTAGAGGGCAGCTGGCTCTGCCCCAGCGAGAAGGGACACTTCATCCTAACCGTCCTGGAGGGCATGACGCAGCCGAGGGTCTCTGACACCAAGGTGCTTGCCAGGGCGTTGGATGCAGTCCTGAAAGATGCGGGCTCTCAGCTCTCGAATGTAAGCAGTTTTCAGCCAGATTGCCCTGTGCTTTTGCCCTCTGGGGGTGCTTCCCCTGATCTGAGAGTGGAGCCTGGGAGCTCGGTTGGCTTTTCAGGCCGGTGAAGCGCCACGGGAGGGAAGCAGCACTTCCCGGTGGCAGCTGGGGCTGTGGCTGTGCTCCATCTCAGTGCCCCTGTGTCTCCTCCAGGTGCCACTGATCGTGCAGAGCATCTACGACCACCTCGTGTCGGACTGTAAGGAGTCGCTCCGAGACATCGCGATCCAGACCCTTCTGCAGATGACGCGCTTGAACCCGCAGTGTGTGGTCAGCTCCGTGCTGCGTGACATCCCATGGTGCGACACTTGCGGGGCCCGCCCACCTCATGGATGGCTGAAGACCCTTGGGACCAGCACAGGCCAAGGGATGGTGGCTGGGGCAGCCCCCGACACAGCGTGCTTTGTCTCTGCAGGTCTTCCGCAATCATGTGGCAGACGATGGTCTCCGAACCCAGCCTTGCAGAGGTTGTGCTGGAGAGCCTGCTGCAGAAATGGCCAACGGCCAGGCACGATGGCCTTGGCCCGGGCCACAACTGCACCGGTTACCTGGCTGTGAGTTTCTGGATGACACCTCGCTCACCCCTGGCGGGGCGGCATTCCGCACCTTTCCTCCCCTCCGCTCCCCTCCCTTCCCCTCCCTTCCCGTCCCCTCCCTTGCTCTTTCCTCCCTCCTCCCCCTGCAGCCCCTCTGCAGCCCTTTGTCCTCTCTTTCCTTGCCCTCGAACCCGAACATCTCAGCCCATGGGCTTGGGCAGCATGGCAAGGGCGGCTGTACACTGTGGGCCATCCTTGGGTGTTTCCTGCAGATAAGCCACGCCCTGCATGCGATCCTCCATCTGCCTTCCAGTGAAGAGTCTGCTTGGCAGCTGATCCACGAGCTGTACGCAGGGATGCTCTTCCAGATCTTCTTCATGCTGCAGTGCTCACAGCGTGGCTGCTTCAGTCCCATCATCGGTCACATGGAGGACATGGAGGACATGTCGCCTGTGAACAACATCAGGTGCTCCATCCCTGCTGCCAGGTCTCTGCCCCAGGCCCAGAGCCAGGGTTCCCCGTGTGACGCATGCTTTGCTGTGCCCGCAGGCGTGTGGTGGAGAGCATGAGAGCTCTTTTGCAACACCTGGGGAGTGACAGTCTGGTGGAGGACATAGAGCAGCAAGGTGGCTGGGACATGCTTATGAGCCTTGAGACCTACCACACAGGTGTGGCTGTGCTGACCAGGTGAGAGCCTCCCCTCTCATCCCTGTCTCCCCAGCTCTTTTCCCCTGGAGAGGGGCTGCTGTTGCTTGGTGAGAAAGGACTTGCAGGGCCCGTCACCTCCCAGAGCGCCCTTTCCCTGCGCACCACTGACTGCGGCTACTGCTGGGGCTGGCTCTGCATGCAGTGCCGCGGCCTGTGCCGGAGCTGTGTGGCACAGCAGCCAGAAGGGTGGCCAACGAGCGTGGGAAGAGCCCAGGGGCCTGGGGAAGCTGAGGTGGGTCCCACAGCAGGCGCCTGTGGGAAGATGGCCAGTCGTTCGTAGGCGAGGCTTCTCTC
>NW_011187401.1:0-622 GCF_000146605.3 Meleagris gallopavo | reverse complement strand
TGGGGGGGGGGCTTGCAAGGTCTTCCCCCATGGCTGGGCTGTCCTGTGCCACGTTCCTTTGGGACGTTGGATTTCCCGCTTCCTTCAGGTGGAGGGTTTGCTGCTGCTCAGGGCTAATGGTGTCGTACCTCGTATTTCAGGATCTGCTGCCGAAGAAAGGAGAAGCGGCGTGGGCAACTGGGAGGCAGGAGCGAGGAAGAAGAGGAAGCGGAAGCCTGCAGATGCGGGGGGGAAAGAGAGAGGCACTCTGGGCAAAGCACCTCCCTGTTAGCAGGGATACAGTCACATTTGAGTTGAGTCGTTGCCGGCGCCTTGGGAGACCAGGCTGGCGTTGTGCTGGGCGACCTCCCTGTAAGCAGGGCTCGGGTCTTTGCTGTAGTTGGCCTTTTTCCTCGTTGCTCCTTTGGCTGCCTGGGGAGCGTGGCCCCCTGTACGGAGGGCGAGAGCCACCTCTCCGCACCCGAGTGGGAAACGGAGCTCGCCGGACCCCAAGGCCACCCTGTAAGCCAGGGTAGTGCCTTTTCCCCGCCCCTCCTCCTGCGGCCCCTTGGCGCTGTTGCCTGCTGGTGGCCTGTCAATGCGCCGGCCCCGTAGTCGGGGTGCGTGCGGCGGCCTTTGGCCT
>NW_011187400.1:0-1067 GCF_000146605.3 Meleagris gallopavo | reverse complement strand
ACATCAATTTATCCTTCTCTAAGATAAGCTTCATTTGACTACTAGAAAAATGTATATACTTATTAAGCTACTGTACATAGAATTAATCTATTTAAATACAGAGAGAAACAGACAATATAGGGAACCTAGACTAGGAAATTAAAGAAGTCAGCTTTACTGGACACAACATTCACCCATCATTTTACTGTGCCAGGGCAAACAACTTCTCTTCTCAGTCATGTAACCACCCTGCTACTCACACACCACAAACCTGATGCCCTCAGAAGCACTGTGTGAAACACCAGTGCACTTGGCAGCACGCATTTCTCACACAGGCATCTGCTCCCTGCTCAGGCTGGACAAGCACACAGGAAAGATCATGGCTCAGTACTGCTACTGCCCAAATACTCTGTGCCTAATGCCCCACTATAGCTGTTACTGAACACTTACTCAGACTGGGCAGAAACAAACGAGGTGGGTAAGCACAGTGGCAGAAGCAGGCTGATCTCAATCATCTTCTTTGCAACACCACATTAAATGCCCTGCTTAGCAGAACTTACTACAGACAGAGCTGCTTTGTCCTATTAAAACAAACAACAAAGAATGACACTACAGTTTCATTAAGTTTTTCTTTAGAACTGAACCTGGTTGAAGGGGTACAAAACACAAAAAGTAAATTCAATAATCACCTGCAGTTCCTAAGATAAAAGCCTTCCTGCCAGAAAACAATAATCAATGAGAGTATTATCAGAAGTACAAAGCCCTTTGTCAACAGAAGTTAAAACAACAGAAAAATGCAGCTGGATACCTTCTGAGGGCATGTCTCATGTCTAGCTTGAGTGCATGACATCCCAAATAGCTGTATACTACTTATCCTTCTTCCTTCTTGTCTCTCTGTTCTGCTCACAAAGCAGTGAAACTGCTTCTGGCACATTCTTGGCAATACCAGACAAAGTATGCATGGGTAGGCCAGTAGCCACGTACAAAAAGAAGATCTGAACTCACTCAGCTGGTGAAGGGGATTTCTGGACAAGAAGCACTCCTCAGGAAGCAGCCCAAGTCCAAGAGAAGCTCTCCTTCCAGTGCCC
>NW_011187399.1:0-721 GCF_000146605.3 Meleagris gallopavo | reverse complement strand
CACATATGTCAGTACGTACCCACATCAGTGCATGCTATGGGTAAAGCAGCTCTAAGTGATGTCCCTAACCTTGAAGAGAATATTCTGTGTGCTGCCAGCTCCCAGTAGAAATGCTTGTATCTCAGGCCGGTGTGTTTGTGTAATCATATGTGAAGTGGGCCAAGTACATGGGGAGGATAACATCCACTGGCCAGGAGAGCTTTCAGGACACTTATTTGGTTTTCATCTCTCCAACATGAACCCATGCCCTGGGGATGCCTGCAGCTCATGAGGGGCTCCAGCTGGAGACTCGGCCACGAAGCAGAGGAGGACAGAGAGGCGCTGCGGTGGCCTCAGTGCCAGCGCGCCTCTTGGCCACCGCTGCGTGAGGAGCTTAGAGCAGCAGCGGGAGACGGGGCTCGCCTCACCTCACCCACAGAACACTGCTGCGCCTCGGGGCTGTGGATGGTTTGGGAGCACTGGCTTTAAAAGCAGAGAGATGACTACAAGGGGAATCCCACGTGCCGAAGAGGGCGCTCGCAGCGGGTGTGTTCCAGCAACTTTTGCCGTTGTCCTACGGCACAACAAGATGGCCGTCCAGCTGGGGCAGCCCCGAGGGGACGGCCGAGAGGAGCCCGGCCTGGGATGCCCCGCCGGTACCGGCACGCTCTAGCACATTCTATCTCAGCGGCAGCTCCCGAGGGTAGTGGGAAGGGCGGTCGGTCCCGTCAGGAGCAGAGCG
>NW_011187398.1:0-654 GCF_000146605.3 Meleagris gallopavo | reverse complement strand
CTGTGGATGGTTTGGGAGCACTGGCTTTAAAAGCAGAGAGATGACTACAAGGGGAATCCCACGTGCCGAAGAGGGCGCTCGCAGCGGGTGTGTTCCAGCAACTTTTGCCGTTGTCCTACGGCACAACAAGATGGCCGTCCAGCCGGGGCAGCCCCGAGGGGACGGCCGAGAGGAGCCCGGCCTGGGATGCCCCGCCGGTACCGGCACGCTCTAGCACATTCTATCTCAGCGGCAGCTCCCGAGGGTAGTGGGAAGGGCGGTCGGTCCCGTCAGGAGCAGAGCGGCTGCGACTCCTCTCCCCCGGGGTCCGCCCCGTCCCCCGCGGCAGGCTGCCCGTCCCACCTGCCCCACCGCCGAACCCGAGAAGGGGTTAAAGCCCGTGGCGGGTGATGTCAGTTCCTGCGCTTCTCTGAAGGGCTGGCTCTGATATTTGAGCCGGTCTCTCCCGCTCGAAGGAGAACGGCGAAGTGCTGAATGGGACAGAAGTCGCGTCGGGCACCTGCCTGCACCCGACGGCGGCTCTGCCGCTGCCCTGCGCTCGAGCGAGCCCCGCGCCGGGCAAGGTGAGCTCGGGAAGGAGCAGCCTGGGCCCCGTCGCTGCCGCAGGGCAGCCCTCGGGTGGGGAGAGGGAGGTGGAGGTCCAGCGGGTCGGTC
>NW_011187397.1:0-476 GCF_000146605.3 Meleagris gallopavo | reverse complement strand
TGCTAAGATGTTAAGTGATATTTTTTAGTAATTCTCAGATATGACAGAAAGCATAATTTCCAAATATTTCTAAATTGCCAGCTGAAATACAGCCACTTGAGGCACAGGGCTGTATCAAATAATAAAATACTTCCCTGATGAACTGTCACTTAAATTAGTTTGTGTCTGAGTCAGAAAATGAAGTCTTGAAGGCATTCTGCAGATGATCCAAAGTTAGGTTTACAATAAGAATATTGTCTTTTTCACATACTGCATCTTTAAGAGCTTATGTTCTGCACAAGCAACTCTCAGAGGCGATGGCACTGTGGTGTACTATTGAGAGCATCTGGGCTGAAGTTAGTAGAGCTAGGAGAGCTAACGTAGGAAACAAAAGTTATGAGATACAGCCATTTCAGATTATATCAAGTTCCATCTTCACTAGCTAAATCATCCTCAAGTGTCTAATTCTTCTAGAAAAGCTTTTGATGGCTCAAGCT
>NW_011187396.1:0-476 GCF_000146605.3 Meleagris gallopavo | reverse complement strand
AGCATCCCCCCATGTGGAGGGGCTGCAGCTGGGCGCTCAGACACCCTGGCACGTTTTGAGCTCTCACCCGACAGCTGCAGCTGTACAGCAGCAGGATGTTGCCCACGATGTCTCCCTCCAGGCGGGCAAGCAGCTGTTCCTTGGAGGCTTGCAGTGCCAAGCTGCCATGGGCGAGGATGAGAGCGCTGCGTGTAGCATGAGCTCTCTTGCTGTTCAGCTCCATCTGTGTGAGGAGAAATGCCTTGAGACACTCGCTCAACAGCCCCCAGTGCCCTGTGATGCACCTGGGCCCCCAGGGCAGGAGCTGCTGTGAAAATAAGGCAGAAAATAGCCAAGATGGAAACCCGTAACACTTTACCTTCTTGCTCCTGGAAATCCTCCCACTCTGGCCTTTGCACAGCCTGGACGCAAACATGGTGAGTGTGTCCAGGACTGTGTGGAAGTTGCTCTCAGCAGCATGGCTGAGAAGAGAGATT
>NW_011187395.1:0-1715 GCF_000146605.3 Meleagris gallopavo | reverse complement strand
CCCACGATGTCTCCCTCCAGGCGGGCAAGCAGCTGTTCCTTGGAGGCTTGCAGTGCCAAGCTGCCATGGGCGAGGATGAGAGCGCTGCGTGTAGCATGAGCTCTCTTGCTGTTCAGCTCCATCTGTGTGAGGAGAAATGCCTTGAGACACTCGCTCAACAGACCCCAGTGCCCTGTGATGCACCTGGGCCCCCCAGGGGCAGGAGCTGCTGTGAAAATAAGGCAGAAATAGCCAAGATGGAAACCCGTAACACTTTACCTTCTTGCTCCTGG
Source organism: Meleagris gallopavo (assembly GCF_000146605.3). NCBI lineage: Eukaryota > Metazoa > Chordata > Aves > Galliformes > Phasianidae > Meleagris > Meleagris gallopavo. The sequence continues at coordinate 1,443 of NW_011187395.1, read as the reverse complement.
AAATCCTCCCACTCTGGCCTTTGCACAGCCTGGACGCAAACATGGTGAGTGTGTCCAGGACTGTGTGGAAGTTGCTCTCAGCAGCATGGCTGAGAAGAGAGATTATTCCCTGCACAAAAGAACAAGGGGCAGTTGGTGCAGGCCTGAACCTACTGGCACGGCCAGGACTGAGGAGATCGAAAGGCTCGGAGCAGGGCCAGGAGAAGCTCTCTGCCACAGGGTCAGAGTGGGGATGCTCACAGGAGCTGGAGGAGAGGAGAGCTCACCTTGGCCTCAGATGTCTCCTCTGCATTTGCTTCCGCCAGGTGCTGCAGCAGCTTCTCTTGGATGTGGAGGACTTCCTTACAAGCTCCCAGAACGGTCCCCAGAGCCTTGTACAGGAAAGTCTGCGCGGGAAGGGAAGGAATAAGCTGTGGTGTGGTAGCAGCCTGACTTTGTGGAAGAAGGCCAGGTGGGAAGGACTCATGCTCCCTAGGAGTCACTGAGAGCAGCCGTGGAGCCGAGTTGTTGCCAGCCCCAAGGAAGTTTGCAGGGAAAGGCCCTCTGGGAGTCATGGGCCGTGGAAGCAGCGTGAGCAGCCCATGTGGGCAGAGCACCAGCCCCAGCCCCAGCCCCAGTTGGGCACCTGCAGCTGCACTGCTAGGTAGAGCTGGGGCAAACTCACCTTTTCTCCAGAGCTGCTGGGACAGCTGCTCAGCTGCCGGCTCAGCTCGCAGCTCAGGGCCTTGGTCCAGGCCTCATCCTCCACGATGTCCAGCGATGCCCTCAGGAACTGTTGGAGAACAGGAGAAACCAATGTTCCCTTGCCCTTTGCCTCTTCCTGCGTTCCCAAGTCACTGCAGACTTCTGGGGACAGGTGCCTGGAAGACCAGCCCCTCTCCCAGCTCCCCCCAGCATTCCCTCAATTAAAGCCGCCTGCCACTCTTCTCCTAGGACCCCCCTTGGGCTTGGGACAAAGAGGAAGAGGCAGCGCTGCAAAGGCGTGCAGCCGCTCCACAGCAGCTTTTGAGAGGCAGTTGCTGTCCCGTGGTGGCTCATATGGGAGCGGGGCTCCTTGGGACAGGCAAGCACTTCTCTGCACTGTGTCTCCCTGCAATGCTGTACCTTTATCAGATGGTGCTCCCACTCTGCAGAATCCGGGAAGCTCTCATCTTTCCCTGCACAGCAACAAGAAGCAAAAGAGCTTTGATTGGAATCAAGCCACAAAAGAAGAGCTGCAGCAAACCTGGCTTGGCCTGGGCACTTGCCCACTGCACCTCTCCCTCCCCACCAGCACTTTACCTTTGAGACGCTGCAGCAGCACGGGGATCTCAGCAGCCCACATGGCCCCCACAGCTCTGTGGATCCTGCTGTGGAGGTTTTGCATGAGCAGCAAGGCAGCGGCTTGGAGTTCGCTGCCTGCAAAAGGGCTCCCTGCCACCACCTGAGCGAGAGCAAGGAGAA
>NW_011187394.1:0-1711 GCF_000146605.3 Meleagris gallopavo | reverse complement strand
CTGTTCCTTGGAGGCTTGCAGTGCCAAGCTGCCATGGGCGAGGATGAGAGCGCTGCGTGTAGCATGAGCTCTCTTGCTGTTCAGCTCCATCTGTGTGAGGAGAAATGCCTTGAGACACTCGCCCAACAGCCCCCAGTGCCCTGTGATGCACCTGGGCCCCCAGGGCAGGAGCTGCTGTGAAAATAAGGCAGAAAATAGCCAAGATGGAAACCCGTAACACTTTACCTTCTTGCTCCTGGAAATCCTCCCACTCTGGCCTTTGCACAGCCTGGACGCAAACATGGTGAGTGTGTCCAGGACTGTGTGGAAGTTGCTCTCAGCAGCATGGCTGAGAAGAGAGATCATTCCCTGCACAAAAGAACAAGGGGCAGTTGGTGCAGGCCTGAACCTACTGGCACGGCCAGGACTGAGGAGATCGAAAGGCTCGGAGCAGGGCCAGGAGAAGCTCTCTGCCACAGGGTCAGAGTGGGGATGCTCGCAGGAGCTGGAGGGAGGAGAGCTCACCTTGGCCTCAGATGTCTCCTCTGCATTTGCCTCCTCCAGGTGCTGCAGCAGCTTCTCTTGGATGTGGAGGACTTCCTTACAAGCTCCCAGAACGGTCCCCAGAGCCTTGTACAGGAAAATCTGCGCGGGAAGGGAAGGAATAAGCTGTGGTGTGGTAGCAGCCTGACTTTGTGGAAGAAGGCCAGGTGGGAAGGACTCATGCTCCCTAGGAGTCACTGAGAGCAGCCGTGGGGCCGAGCTGTTGCCAGCCCCAAGGAAGTTTGCAGGGAAAGGCCCTCTGGGAGTCATGGGCCGTGGAAGCAGCATGAGCAGCCCACGTGGGCAGAGCACCAGCCCCAGCCCCAGCTCCCAGTTGGGCACCTGCAGCTGCACTGCTAGGTAGAGCTGGGGCAAACTCACCTTTTCTCCAGAGCTGCTGGGACAGCTGCTCAGCTGCCGGCTCAGCTCGCAGCTCAGGGCCTTGGTCCAGGCCTCATCCTCCACGATGTCCAGCGATGCCCTCAGGAACTGTTGGAGAACAGGAGAAACCAATGTTCCCTTGCCCTTTGCCTCTTCCTGCGTTCCCAAGTCACTGCAGACTTCTGGGGACAGGTGCCTGGAAGAACAGCCCCTCTCCCAGCTCCCCCCAGCATTCCCTCAATTAAAGCCGCCTGCCACTCTTCTCCTAGGACCCCCCTTGGGCTTGGGACAAAGAGGAAGAGGCAGCGCTGCAAAGGCGTGCAGCCGCTCCACAGCAGCTTTTGAGAGGCAGTTGCTGTGCCGTGGTGGCTCATATGGGAGCGGGGCTCTTTGGGACAGGCAAGCACTTCTCTGCACTGTGTCTCCCCGCAATGCTGTACCTTTAGCAGATGGTGCTCCCACTCTGCAGAGTCTGGGAAGCTCTCATCTTGCCCTGCACAGCAACAAGAAGCAAAAGAGCCTTGATTGGAATCAAGCCACAAAAGAAAAGCTGCAGCAAACCTGGCTTGGCCTGGGCACTTGCCCACTGCACCTCTCCCTCCCCATCAGCACTTTACCTTTGAGACGCTGCAGCAGCACGGGGATCTCAGCAGCCCACATGGCCCCCACAGCTCTGTGGATCCTGCTGTGGAGGTTTTGCATGAGCAGCAAGGCAGCGGCTTGGAGTTCGCTGCCTGCAAAAGGCTCCCTGCCACCACCTGAGCGAGAGCAAGGAGAAATAGGGTCATTCTGCAGCAAGGGCAGTGGC
>NW_011187393.1:0-947 GCF_000146605.3 Meleagris gallopavo | reverse complement strand
GCCACAAAAGAAGAGCTGCAGCAAAACCTGGCTTGGCCTGGGCACTTGCCCACTGCACCTCTCCCTCCCCACCAGCACTTTACCTTTGAGACGCTGCAGCAGCACGGGGATCTCAGCAGCCCACATGGCCCCCACAGCTCTGTGGATCCTGCTGTGGAGGTTTTGCATGAGCAGCAAGGCAGCGGCTTGGAGTTCGCTGCCTGCAAAAGGGCTCCCTGCCACCACCTGAGCGAGAGCAAGGAGAAATAGGGTCATTTCTGCAGCAAGGGCAGTGGCTTCCCCCAAGAAGAAAGCAGCTTGGCTCTGTCCTGATGGGCAAGGAGCAGCCAAAAGCTTTGCCCATGACATTGCAAGCTAGGGAAGAGAACGGCATCCCCAGGAGTGAGGCAGGTGCTGGCACGCTCGGCCATGCTGCTTCCTCCTCGGGGCTTGTGGCACCAGGCTCTGGAGCATCTACTTACCAGCAGACGTGCCAGCAGTGTCTGGGGAGTCAGCAGTGGGCCTGCAAGGAGAAAGGAGTGCTGAGTAAGCTGAGTAAGCTGAGTAAGACTCCAAGACACTCTGTGCCCTGCCACACACACCTCCGCTCTCCCTTCTGGGTGCTCCCTCTGCATTCAGCAGAGCTCACAGGGGGAGTTTCTGCTCCTACCTTGAAACATGGAGCTGAGGAAATGGGGATCCAGTTCTTCCATGTCCCGCACCATCGGGTCCCCTCTCTCAGCCAGGGCATGGATGCAGCGGGAGACCGGGATAAGCATGCCGGTGTACTCGGCTGGCACCACGTACAGCAGCAGCCGCGGCCACAGGAGCTGTAGGGAACGAGGCAGTTGAGCATGTCAGCATTCCTGCTTCCACTCAGAGATGGACTCTGAATTTCCCTGAGTTTTATGTGCTTCAGAGCACATAGGAGGACAGACCTGGGGTGTTGGAATGGGATGAAGAGCATG
>NW_011187392.1:0-424 GCF_000146605.3 Meleagris gallopavo | reverse complement strand
GAACAAAAGTGGATCTAAGGGTTCATTGATGAAGCTGATGGTGAAAAAAGTTGAAGAAGCAGGTGGGCACTCAATCATCCTGAATACAAGTGAGCATGCCCAAAGGCACATTAGCACATATCTATGAGACCTTGAAAAAGAGTGAACATGTATGCCAAAATACTGCATAGGTATGTCTTAATTGTCTAAATGTAGAACCTGAAACCTGAGAGTGCACGTTTGCTTGTCAAGTCGTTCGGTGCTTATCGTGAAGAATAAACGAATGCCACTTTCTAACACCATATTGAAGTTAAAGAGTTTTCTTCCCAGATTTCAGATGACAATTTGGCAACCCAGATGGGACTCGAACCCAAAATCACCAACCTATATGAGTACTCAGTAAAGGCCAGCTGAAAGGAAAACTCTTGACTCCTGGATCCAGCCT
>NW_011187391.1:0-586 GCF_000146605.3 Meleagris gallopavo | reverse complement strand
TTTTAAAATAATATATTTATTTCCCATTGTTGCATGAGTGCCATTCATTGAAAAATGTTTCAGTCTCAAGAGAAGCCATCATTCTGAACCAATGCAGAAGTAAACATGAGATGAAATTCAAGTAACGAGGAACTCCTTCACAGGATAAGCACCAGTTACCAGATTTTCATTCCCAAGTAAATCATCGCTTCCGTAAAAGGATTTTCTGTATTTATGTATAAATACTTTCTAAAAACATAATCTGTGATTGTGTTTTCTAACCCATTTCAATCTCTAAAGAAAGCCTTTAACTCAAATCATATAAATCCTCTACCTGAACTGTTATTTTCAGGCTTTTGGTTCTGAGAAGTGTAAAAATCATGGCACTTGCTTCAGCATTGCCCAACCCTGCTGCCCTATAAAACAAATACTGAATCAGTAATGGTAGAACAGGTATATTTTAAGTTAGTAACGTTATGTGAAACAAACTTTTCCCTCCTCTGATATTTAATTTTTTAAATACCACTGTTCATATGAGACATTCTGGCAAAAGAGATTCAATCCACACCACAATGTAAAATACCAGCAAAATACTGGTATTGGAAAC
>NW_011187390.1:0-773 GCF_000146605.3 Meleagris gallopavo | reverse complement strand
TTAATCAGGTTATGCTGGTTTTGTTGCTGCAGTATCAATATCCCTGCCTTCAGCCTTTACTGTTGACACTGCACTCCAAAATACGGAAGCAGCAGTTTCTTAAATGACAAAGCAATTAACTTACAGTACATCTGTGAAAGATAATAGTGTGATAGAATATTTTTCTTAAAGCAATTCTGTTAGGAACCATATTTCTCTAAAGCTCTTGGTGGTACAGAGTTATGCATACATGCCATACAATGCATTGTATGTAATTCTAGAAATACATTATGTGAATGTGAGGGCTTTATTTACAGAAGTCTGGGGTAACCACATGACCTATTTTTTGTGAAACCACTGCTGAAATTGATAATATATATATAGTATATAATATATAGTATAGTGTGTATATATATGTGTATATATATGTGTGTATATATATATGTATATATGTGTGTGTATATATATATATGTATATATATGTGTGTATATACAGATACAATAAAGTATCTGTATATAAATTTTATATTTATATAAAATATATTTATATTAAATGTATAATTTTTCCCCATGTAGCAGGTATGTCTATTTTTGAGATACTAACACAAGATGAATTTCTTCTCCACCTCAATTATGACGTCAGTATTCATCTGAAACATTATTAAGGTATGTCCATGAAACAAGAAAGGGTTTGCTAGAGTGCTGATCGTGTATCAAAGACTATTTTTGAGGTAAGGGTGGAAAAGATTCACTGGTGCACTCATCACTGGCTTTTTATCACACCACTTTGAATA
>NW_011187389.1:0-665 GCF_000146605.3 Meleagris gallopavo | reverse complement strand
CCTGAAATTACACTTAAGGTATCATCAGGCAAGAGGCCCAGAACAGAATGGATTGCAATCACTTCGCTTCTTATACCTTGTTAGAAAAAGTAAGGGTTGAGGTATTCTACATGAATAATCATGAATTATTGTCACTTTTCCCATTATTAATATCTTCTAAACTCTATATCTACACCCCAGGAAGTGTGACATTTAAAAAGTGAGGACAACTCTCAGCTTTCTAGAATGAATCTGTGTTTTTTTCTGTTGTTTTTTTTTCTTTTTTTTTTCTGTGAAAGTTGATAAAAAACTTGCAAAGTTGCAGAAGCCCTTATATGCAAAATTTCAAGGTTGTTCTTGGCTTGTAAATCATGGGATTTACTATGTCAAGTAAGTGCAGGAGAATCTTTGCATAGAAATCAGGTGGATAAAAGTCTCACTTCTCACCCAGTAACATCTGTTCACCACAGGGATGACTTGACTTAGAATGGAGGACAAGCATGTAAGATGATTTTTCATTTCCCCACACAGAGATGCTGTCCCACAGGGCACAATGCCCTCTCCTTGGCTTTGAGACGAAGAAACAGTTCGAGCAGTGACCATGTAATATCAGCTCTGTCTCTTAACAATGAATTAATTGCTGGTAACAAAAGCACTATTTCACAAAACCATTTGCAAAGCCTGTT
>NW_011187388.1:0-511 GCF_000146605.3 Meleagris gallopavo | reverse complement strand
TCAAACAAGTAAAGAGAGAGATAACTAAGCTAAGGGAAATCACTGGCAAAAATAAAATAAAAATATCCAAACAACCAAGGTACACAATTTTCATGCTGGACGATGATGAGCCCTTGATACAGCTAAAAAAGATCTAGCTGAAAATGGCTTGAGTTTGTAAAAAGAATACTTCGTATGCATATGAAGGAGCTTCAGAAATGTCCTTTCAATCTTATGTTCTTGTCCCCATTTTCCCAACTAGTATCACTGGTACCAAGCTCCCTTTCATTTAGAAAGCAATTCTTTTGCTGTACAAATGATCTGCAGTCACCAAACATCACTGAGAAACTACTTTCTTCACATGTATATACATAAAACACTACCCATCTGTAGGAACTTCCATTCATAACATAACCCAGTGTTAACTGTAAGTATAATTAAAAGTGTTATCTTCCAATCTTCTCCCACTGAAGTTTCAAATTTCCACTCCTTATCAAACTGGGAACACCTTATTTTGCAGGCTCACTGTCTA
>NW_011187387.1:0-1335 GCF_000146605.3 Meleagris gallopavo | reverse complement strand
GCATTTTATGCACCAGGAGTCAGGAAGAAGTTATCAGACAAATACTGTCTGGTCAAACACGGCACTGCTGCCATCTGACTCCTGGTGAGAAAGTCACACAAACAAGGAGGGATCCCAGGATTCACATGAAAGAAAACCAGCTACTTGCAGAAGAACTTTTTTTCTATTCACCTTGTAGAGAGAATACCATAGTTCCAGCAAATTTTCTGATATGAAATACACATATTTCTTGGGTACATGAAGTGAGATTTAGCTCTGTATTTTTCAAGGATGTTCAAATCAGAAGACCGTCTTAGAAACCTCATACAAAATCATGTAAGTAATGAAACCTCTACAATTGCAGTACAACTGTATAAGACAGGCAGTAAAAGATCTGAGTAAGAGATGCAAAGGAGATGTAAAAGGCTCATTAAGGGAGATTTCAAAAGAGCACAGAGGGCATGTACCCTATCAACTGCTCTGTGCACAGTGAATAAGGGAGTCCATTTATTCCATTCACTGAAGCTCTCTATTAACACCCTTCAATCCAGGCTACGAGGTCTGCTAAATAGGAGAGAAAAATGCCAGCAGTACTTTTTTGTTACAGATTATTCCTTCATGAAGATGATTTCAGTCCTTCAGATTCAGTGCAGCAGTTTGTGGATATGAAGGATAAACAAAGTACAAACTACATACACATGAATCTCAATATTTGGATTTGTTTGTTTGTTTGTTTGTTTGTTCAATTCCAATTCCAAATAATTCCAAGCAGTTAAAGGAAAGGTCTGGCTGGGTAAGTACTGCTGATAGTAGCTATCAGATTAACAAAAGGAAACTATTAAATGGGAAAAACAACTAATAATCCACAGGAACTGAAAACACACCAAATATTTGTTAGTAAGCTGAAATTTCCCCACACATTGTACACAGTTATTTCAACACTGTGCTGAATTTAATGTGCTAATACTGCTTGCTTTCATCACCGATAGACTGCTAAATCTGAACATCAGCGATCAGAGCCATTTGCTACCTGCTAGTATTTCACAGGCCCTCCTAGACAGACAGGGCCATGTGCCCTGGCAAAACTCTCTCTCCTGAACTGGAGACCTTTAAGTGGTTATGAAGCATGACTGGAAAATAAGAGTGACCAACACTTATCACCTGATAAGAAGAAAACTGGAAAAGTACACAATGATAAATTCAGTTTGAAAAATGACTGTGCTGTAAATGAATAACATTGTTTTCAAAACTGAAAATAAATGTCAGAGTTGACTCAGTCACTCCATATCTCCCTATCTCTGCTGCTACCGTTATACTTTTTGAGAGAGGCTGGATTGTGAAATGTCAGGGGGAAAA
>NW_011187386.1:0-788 GCF_000146605.3 Meleagris gallopavo | reverse complement strand
CAAGGTGCAACTTCTCCTTGTGCACAGCTCAGCATCTGTTCCGCTAGGATCCCTTGCAGCAACTCTCCACTCCCTTCCCCTCCTTCTGACCCCTAATTAATTCAGGCTCCATGCCACAAACCTCCCTCGTTCCAGGAGGCAATCCACCTCCTGGCTGTGTCAAAATCCAAGTGCCACCACAAGTGAAAGCAAACTGCTCCAGCTGTCTGCAGCACTTTGATGTCCAGGCGAGAAGTCAGCCTTCAGGCTGCAGAACCCAGTGGTCCAGATGAGCTCAGCATGTTTCCAACAGAGCTAGAGCTGCTGTGAACCAGTCCCTCCCCAGCCAGAGCTTCCTTGCTGAGGGCTATCTAGCCTGCTCCGACAGAGCTGGATATGAGCCTGGATGGAAAAAATATCCTCCTGTTCCCTCTAGGGCTGAAAGGCATCTGCCACCTCAGCCCTGCCCTCCCCTCTTGCACCAGATAGCCACAGGTCAGCTGTTTTTTCCCATAGCCACAAGGTTCAGTTGCTACAAAGGTTTTTTCCTACCACAGAACATAACCAATGAAGTCCGTCGCATCGAACCAGAGAAAATGAGGAAGGTCCAGGACTGCGAGGCCTTCATTGAGTCCGTGCCCAACACTGGCAGTGCTACGTTGGTGAAGAACAAAGTGGAGAACACCAACAAGAAGTATGACCGTGTGGTTCAGCTGCTCAGTGCTGCCCAGGAGAAGTAAGTCATGGCTCAAGCCCAGCAGAAAGTCAGGTCCAGCAGACTGGCTTGGTGGTGATGGGTTGATGGTTGG
>NW_011187385.1:0-757 GCF_000146605.3 Meleagris gallopavo | reverse complement strand
AGACTAGTCATTTAAGTATACCATAATATAAATCTGACTGTACTTGAATCAGTGTAACAATTGCAAGAAAACATACATGAACAGATGCTCTGTTTAGGCTCCTTAAAAGTAGGATAATTTGTTGTCCACCAATGGTCAGGTGCTATGTAGACTGTGTGTGTAAAAACCCTTGTGAAATAAAAAGTAATAATAGCTGAGTATTTTTGTTTTGACAGCTGCAGTTTTGGGCCTCTTTGGCTGTTTTTCTTAAAGGTACTTGGTGTATTGTATAGGAGTATGCAAAATGTAAATCCTAACAAGAATGGATTGTTCTCTGGTGTGTAGTTATTTTAAAAGGAAATAATAACAGAGAAGTGTTAAATGTCAGGAAAAGAAACCAACAACCCATTAAAAATAAAATTTTTTATTTGTTCTTCTGAATTAACAGGTCACTGAAGAGTTTTACAATGTATTTGGTTCTGAACTGAAAGCTGTCACAGGCGATCCAAAGCACGTTGATCATCTTCTGAGAAGAGTACATGAACTAACTAGTCCAATGGAAGAACTGGCTTTTGACCCTTTTAGTCTTTGAAAGTGCACATGATTGGAAATTAATTATGGAGGAATTTAAAGCGAAAGTTTCAGTAAGTATCACGTATGGTGATTTGTTTCCCCTTTAATCCTTCCTATATAAAAATTCCTTCTAGAATGTCTAAATTATTTTTCATTTTAAAAGAAAAATTGTTTAGATACCTACATATATATATATATATATATA
>NW_011187384.1:0-738 GCF_000146605.3 Meleagris gallopavo | reverse complement strand
CTGGATCATGTCAGGCCCATGTTCAAAGTGAGTGTCTGTGAAATTCTTATTATATCTTCGTTGTTAAGAGTTTCATAATGGAAAAAAATGGGGGAAAATGACTGAAGAGTTGGATAATGCAACAGGTGGACATTTTTTTGATATATTTAGTCTCTATTGCATAATGTTTTAGGCTAAAATCTTAATGGATTTGTAAACTTAATTTCTTCCTTTCTTTAGCTTGTTTGGACTCCATTGTTAGCAGCTTACAGTGTTGGTTTGCAGAACTGTGATGACACAGAAGTTGCATCCCTTTGTTTGGAAGGCATACGATGTGCAATTCGAATAGCCTGCATCTTTGGAATGCAGGTTTGTGTGAGACTTTTCTCAATAATTCTTGTCTTTTATTGCTGAGTCCTATTAAGAGCACTAGCTAGTTTGCCTGCTACTCTTCTTGCCCTGGAAAATGCTCTAGTATAACTGACAATTATGCAGTAAAGTAGCATAGGCATGCTGGCTAAGTAGCCTTCTCTAGCTTTTCAGAGACTTTATTGCAATGTCATGTTTCTCTGTCTTGTAGCTTGAACGAGATGCTTATGTACAGGCCCTTGCTCGGTTTTCCTTGTTGACTGCCAGTTCCAGTATTACAGAAATGAAACAGAAGAACATAGATACTATTAAGACACTTATTACAGTCGCTCACACAGATGGCAACTATCTTGGGAACTCTTGGCATGAGGTAACAACTTGAATAGTTTT
>NW_011187383.1:0-978 GCF_000146605.3 Meleagris gallopavo | reverse complement strand
CCTACTTTAATAAAAGCAATTCATACATAGTATGTATTTTTAATGTTACTTTTAAGTAAAACAATCCTTAAGCTATACGTTTAGCATTGCTAAACGTGGTCAGAAGATCTGTATTCTTTGTGTGTCCTGAATATGTGTCGATATAGAAGTTGATGTATTAAAACAAGTACACAGAGGTTGTTCTTGTAAGCCGTGCATAATGTATGCAGTTGAAATATTCACAAAGAAAACTATGTGATGTCTCTAGACCCAGGGAATAATTAAAGTGCAATACAATCTTTTTCAGACAATTATTTTTTGGTTCAGAGGGCATCGTAGTTGTAGTGGAAAGCCCTGAGATGTTAGGAGCAGGTATCTTGAAAGCATATCTTGAACGCGTTTCACAGCATTTTGAATATCTGGTCTTGTGTGCCTGTTTTCAACTGGACTCTGCTTTTATAAGCGTGGTGCAGAAAACAGGATGTAACTGTTATTTAAGGTGATAGATTCTGCCTGCCTCAAGACATCCATTTGCTGCTTTCTATTTGCCTTTCAGTTGAGAACTGAAAGGGTCTATTTCATTCATTTTCCATGCAGCCTGTGCACTGGTTAACAGTTCTGGTTTTTGTTTTTCCTCAGCTCTAGTGTAGTGGTGTGGCTGAGGAGGCTTTTCACTAGAAGAGATATTTCATCCATGGAAACCTTAATTACTTTCATCTTTCTATCTGTATTGTTTTCATGGGTAGAAATCTGCTTTTATTTTCTAGGAAAAAAAGAATGAAGGCCCCTGGAAGTTATCTTGCCGCATTCTTGGTGCTTGAGATACATAGATGGATTTGGATAAACTGTTGTTTCAGGTCAGCTGTCACTGAGCCAAGCAAGTGAATTAAGCAGTCTCTTAATTTTTAGGCTTTCTGGAGAAGTAATAGGAGTGTAAGGTCGGGCTTGGCATATGTAGTTACTAAACTTTTGACTTCGGCAACATCCATATTATGGTGG
>NW_011187382.1:0-663 GCF_000146605.3 Meleagris gallopavo | reverse complement strand
ATGAAGCAGCAGAGAAGGGTCACTGATGGATGATAAATGCTAACACATTCCATGCTCTGCAGTACTAGAGCTGTAGGGCAATTAAATATATTAGATAGCAAATTCTAATTGCAAATTACATCAGCTTAGAATTTTGAGGAAAGAAGGGAAAAGCTAACACCAGATTACTTTCGTGTAGTAGCAAGAAGATTCCCAGGGACTGAATCTGCAGTGTAAGCTGATGGGAACGTTGTCTCCCTGCCTTTGGCCAGATCTCAGATCAGTGAGAGCGGACAACAGTAAGCCCTGCTAAGCAGCAGGGCAGAGTCACCACTGTTAGCTTAGTGCTGGGCTGATGCGGTCCCACAAGCCTCAGACACTGGCAAAATTAACAAGCCTTTGGTTTCTCTGCTTCATCTTAGTGCGGACCTACAGCTCAAACTTTTTCAAGGCAACTTAAGAGATCACATTCCCTCCTTGGCCTTCATTTCACATTGCTTGGCTTCCACCTTGTGTGAAAGATTAATAGCAAGTGTTTACAAGAGCCCTGCCTGTGACAGCCACATCCTCTGACAGAAAGCACTGCAACCCCCTGACACTTCAATAGCAATGCTTTGCCTGCGACTGCACTTCCCAGAAGTCATTGACAACACTACTGCAGTAGTAGCATTTCGGGAACAAACC
>NW_011187381.1:0-637 GCF_000146605.3 Meleagris gallopavo | reverse complement strand
TCTGTCTGAAATGAGTGAATTCTGTGAAAGGCTCATAGGAAAAAAACTGTCATACAGTTACAACTATGAGATTTTGGGTTTAAACTTTCATTCCCAATAGATACACCAAAGTACTTGGTATCAAAGCACTTCTTTGGCCATTCTTTTTGTTGTGTGCTTCATCTTTTGAGAGCATTACTAGAGTATACGTGATCAGAAAATCAACACAAATCTTTAAGGTTTTGTTCTTTTAACCAGTCTTCAAAATACTTAATAAACAGGCAACTGACTGTAAGAGCATCCTAAACCTACAAAAATACCCTTGCTTTTCACACATTTAGTTTTCTGAGCAAAGTGAAGTAATTTTGAAGTGAATTGCTAAATAGCTTGAAGTATTAATACATTCATCAACTATAAAGCTAGTTAAAATAAATAATCCTATTGGTATCATCCTTATGTAGGCAAAATACAGATTTCTTAAATTTATAAATTTTCTTGGTATCATCTCGCTTTTAAGTTAGAAGAAATCCTTTGTAGCATAAAAACTCACTGAGGCTTGTGAATAGTTATTTGAATAAAACTCACATTTTTTTGAATGTAATTTAGTTAGCCTGGGTTAGTTTTAGTAAAAAGTTATGTATTTTTATAATTACATACC
>NW_011187380.1:0-752 GCF_000146605.3 Meleagris gallopavo | reverse complement strand
GGGGCCTGTCCTCTTCAATGTCTTTATTGATGACCTGGATGAGGGCATTGAGTGCACCCTCAGTAAATGTGCAGATGACACCAAATTGGCTGGAAGTGTGAATCTGCCTGGGGGTAGTGAGGCCATACAGAGGGATCTGGACAGGCTGGAGAGCTGGGCTGAAGCCAACGGCATGAGGTTCAACAAGACCAAATGCCGGGTCCTGCACTTTGGCCACAACAACCCCAGGCAACGCAACAGGCTTGGGGCGGTGTGGCTGGAGGACTGCGTAGAGGAAATGGACCTGGGGGTATTGATTGATGCTCGGCTGAACATGAGCTGACAGTATGCCCAGGTGGCCAAGAAAGCCAATGGCATCCTGGCTTGCATCAGAAACAGTATTGCCAGCAGGAGCAGAGAGGTGATTGTTCCCCTGTACTCAGCTCTGGTGAGGCCACACCTCAAGTATTGTGTCCAGTTTTGGGCCCCTCACTGCAAGAAAGACATTGAGGCCCTGGAACGTGTTCAGAGGAGGGCAACAAAGCTGGTGAGGGGTCTGGAACACAGGCCATATGAGGAGAGGCTGAAGGAGCTGGGAATGTTCAGCCTGGAGAAGAGGAGGCTCAGGGGAGACCTCATTGCTCTCTATAACTTCCTGAAGGGAGGTTGTAGTGAGCTGGGGGTCGGCCTCTTCTCTCGTGTCATTAATGATAGGACCAGGAGGGATGGTTTCAAGCTACGGCAGGGGAGATTCAAGCTGGACATTAGGAAGT
>NW_011187379.1:0-491 GCF_000146605.3 Meleagris gallopavo | reverse complement strand
TCAGTATGACTTGAAAATGAGCTACAGAGAGAAGCATTAGTTAATCACAGCACATAGGCACTGTCAGCAGCAAGAAAATTAGATTTTTTTTTTTCTTTTTTTTTACTGTGAAATCATTGAAGTGAGAATTAGTTCACGGTTTACAACAAAAATGATAATAGTCATTTCTGCGAAGTAGTTTTTAACTCTTCCACTCAAGTGGCAGAAAAGGCTTATACACTCAGAGCTGTATTTTCAAAGGGATCTTAGTTTTGATCTAACTATTTACTTGGGGTCAGTTGTTTTGCAGTTCAGTTTCGAAAGCAACAGATACAAGCCATAGCTCACGGCCTTTGAGAAAAGTTCTGCTTAGGAATTTTAACATCTTGGCTAGGATTTTCAAAGTATTCTGTGAGTACAAGCTCTAAGAGTAAGAGTGGTGGGTGGTAGAGGTTGGAGATTCCCTCCTGCAAGAGATGGAGGCACTGATCTGCCACACTGATATGCTTTCA
>NW_011187378.1:0-1358 GCF_000146605.3 Meleagris gallopavo | reverse complement strand
CCTTCATCCCCCTCACTATCCCAGACCCAGTGTCTGCCACCCTACCATCTCTTTCTAATGAGCTCTACATTCCTGCTTCTATAAACTATCTCTAACTATCCCCCTCTACCCCACCCCATTCTCAGTTACTGTGAAACCTTCTTCTTGCCCTTTACTTTTACTTATGGGGCCCCTTTTTCACCTTTCAATTCCCCCCTTTTCTTCAATCTAGCAGGATTTCCACCTGCTAGATTATTCCTTCTTAACGTGTGAAATAAGCCCCACTTTCTACCTTTTGCCTTAACTCATGTTTCTTGCAGACTTTGTACTCTTTTCTTGTATTCTGGCACAGGCACATAGAACACCTCATTACCACCCAGGTAAGGCCTACCAATAGTACCAGTATGATGCATACCAGGAAAAGCTGCCTTAGCCATCTTAGATTCGGTAACCAGTTAGTAAGTGAGCCCCATAAGTCTGTTTCCCAGCTTGTGCCATCCATGCTTGTCTTATGCAGAACCTTTGTCTGCTCCCAGATTTTCCTTAAATCTGTCTCAACTCTGAGATTCTCATTTATGTAAGCATAGCAACTCTGATTTATTATTGTGCATACCTCTCCTTCCTTAGCTGTTAACAGATCTAATGCCATACTGTTTTGGAGTACCACTTTGGATAAGGAGGATACCTCCTCCTGGATTGCTCGTAATGCATCCGTTGTGGTATTTTCTACTATTTCCAGAGTTGCAGAGATATTTACTATAGCTTTTTCCAGGTGCGCTACTCCTAGAGCTGGGATTAGGGCTCTCAGAAAGCTATGGAATCCCGTATTATACCTAACTAGGGGGTTGTATGTGCGCTTAGTTCGAATCCAGGGGATTCTCAAGAGTCCCCTTGGGGTTTCTTCATGCACTGTAGTTTGAAGTATTAAATATCCTGTAGTGCATGTCCCTGTCCAGTTTAAAGGTAATGCCTTTCATGCCTGGCCTTCTCCACATAGCCACCAGTAGCCATGAGGTAACTTGCATAGCCTGTTTATGTTTTCTTGGTGGGTGAAAGATGTTCCCATCCCTACAATTCCAAGTACGTTTTTATCTGAGGCCCATTGTGATGCTTCGTCAGTTCTAGGATCACATCCCTCACCTTGCATCCACCTCCCAGCTTCACTAGTTCCTGATACTGCTTTAGAGTTCCCATATTCCCAACTACACCCTATGCCTGTCAAATTTCTCCATCCAACCCCCACCCCACCTTTACTATCATGTTTCCTGTCTATGAAGATAGATCTAGTAGAATTAATAACTAATAGATCAAACTTAGGACCCTTATACAACTTATCTTCTACCCCAAATTTACATTTCCCATGTTCCACCCAATTTGGA
>NW_011187377.1:0-408 GCF_000146605.3 Meleagris gallopavo | reverse complement strand
GCCCATTGTGATGCTTCGTCAGTTCTAGGATCACATCCCTCACCTTGCATCCACCTCCCAGCTTCACTAGTTCCTGATACTGCTTTAGAGTTCCCATATTCCCAACTACACCCTATGCCTGTCAAATTTCTCCATCCAACCCCCACCCCACCTTTACTATCATGTTTCCTGTCTATGAAGATAGATCTAGTAGAATTAATAACTAATAGATCAAACTTAGGACCCTTATACAACTTATCTTCTACCCCAAATTTACATTTCCCATGTTCCACCCAATTTGGAATTGTCCAATTTAGTGCTACTATCCCATAAACTGGTGTTCTTCCCACCCCTCTAGGGAGGGCTGTACATATCCAACACGATCTATTGAGAGCTTGACCAATTTTCTCAGTCATTCTCAGGTAACTA
>NW_011187376.1:0-811 GCF_000146605.3 Meleagris gallopavo | reverse complement strand
GTGATATGAATACCGTAATTTTCTGGCCCAGAGTAAATTTACGCACTTCCTGGATATTTAATACTAGCGCAGCCACTGCCCTCAGGCAGCTAGGCCATCCTTTGCTTACTTTGTCCAACTGCTTGGAGAAATACACTACTGCCCTACGATAGGGCCCCAGGTTTTGGGCTAGAACCCCTAAAGCTATTCGCTGTTTTTCATATGAAAACAACCAGAAAAGTTTTGTTGTATCTGGCAACCCTAGAGCGGGAACCTGCATAAGTTCATATTTTAGCTGTTTAAAGGCTCTCCTGGTTTCCCCATCCCACGTGAGGATGTTGGGGTTAGTTTTTAAGAATGCAAAGAGCGGTTTTACCAGTAGTCCGTAGTTATGAATCCAAAGCCGACACCAACCTGTCATTCCCAGGAATGTGTGTAATTCTGTAGCTGTTCATGGCTCAGGGGTCTGACAGATGGCTTCTTTTCTTGCTGTCCCAAGCGTCTTCTGTCTAGTGGTGATTTCATAGCCTAAATAGACTACTTGTTGTTTAGCCACCTGGGCTTTCTGTAGGGAAACTTGATATCCATTAATTCCCAAAAAATCAAGCAAGCTTATTGTCCAAGTTATGCATGATTCCTCTGTTTCTGTAGCTACTAAAAGATCATCTACATATTGCAATTGAACTCCTTTTTCTGTGGGGCACTTGCACTGCTCCAAATCCTTGGCTAGCTGATTCCCAAAGATCGTTGGGCTGTTCTTGAACCCTTGGAGAAGCACTGTCCGTGTAAGTTGTGTTCTCCTTCCTGATTTGGGATTTTCCCATTCAAATGC
>NW_011187375.1:0-507 GCF_000146605.3 Meleagris gallopavo | reverse complement strand
TTTCCCCTATTTATGGATCTCTTTGAGAGTCTTCTCATGCCATCATATTACGCAGCACCTTACTGCTTATTTTCCCGCTGCATTACTTGTCATCTCCGGGGGTCGGATTAAGGTTCTATTCTGCTGTGCGGCCTTGTTTTCTGTTATGCTAAAATTAGCAGCTGAGAAAATTGTTTTGTGTGTATTCTGCTTTGCAGTCATACTTGGGCTATGGAAACCATATTGTTGATAGTGTTAGTAATTATACTCTTTGCTTTGTCCCCTCAGGGAGCACAGCTATGGAAGAGATAGGGGAGGATGCTTTCCAGCAGTCTCTCAGCCTCTCTTTCACTTTTCCTTCTTTACCTAGAGCTCAAGAGCTAGTTACAATAGCTCTTGAGAATTTTGAATACCCATGTGTATAATCAATGAATATACAGATGTTATAATTATGAAATATAAGAGAGTTTACTAAGCAGGTTATCACACCAAAGAAAGAACAGATAAAGTGCTTACCCTTGTCCTGGG
>NW_011187374.1:0-444 GCF_000146605.3 Meleagris gallopavo | reverse complement strand
CAATGCAGTTCAACTAAATTAATCTAACATCCAGTTCAGTGATAGCAGTATGCTGATGTAACCTATTGTCTCCCAGCTGCTGTTGTCAGACAGATCTGCATGCATGCAGGGGTCCGAAAGGAAAGTCTAAATTAAGACTTTGACTATTATTTTATATAACTTCTAGCTTAAGACATAAATGACTGATTGGCATTATCAACTAATTTTCAATTTATAATGTTTTCTGGATTGATCTACAAATTTTTCTCCTTAGTAACAGAATCTACCCATTTAAATCAGTTATCACACCATAGTACATTACTGCATTCAGAATATTTCACCTGACAATAAGAAAAGAATTTAAAAAGAATTTTTTTTTTTAAAAAAGTCTTAGTTTTGTATTAGATTGATTCTAACATTAGTCAAATTTTGCACAGGCTAATGCCATAGCATGTTATCTCAAAA
>NW_011187373.1:0-599 GCF_000146605.3 Meleagris gallopavo | reverse complement strand
TCAGACTACATAACATCACAACATACAAACTCTAGCAAATCACGAATCTAACATTTTCACTGAAAAACACACATCATCTTCAAGCAACACAGCAATAACATCCACGTGCAAAAGTTTACATCACATAAGCCTAGTTTTTGGCTGACTTAAGAGCTGTAAGGGAAAAAGACAAATTAATTGTTAGCAGCCTTGGAAGAGGTACCTTCTTTATTCTTTGTTTCAGGTGGAAAGAACACGTTTAAGAAAAGCAAAATCCCATAGTAAGTTCTTATTTTCCTCAGTCAGATTAAGGGCTTATTTTCAACTCATGACAAAAATTCTTCAGTAGAGTGCTTGGCTTCTATTAGAGAGTAAGTAAGAGACTGAAGCAGTAAACCTCTTATTTACAAAAGTTAATTGAAAGCGGGAAAAGGGGAAAAAAAGTTAACAGCATTTTAGAAATTGCAGGAACCTGACAGTAACATATATTCCTAACTCATGTGCCTCTAAGAAGAGGTCATGCTGCTGAGAGTAAATAACAACTTGTAATTTGCAAGGAGGATACCCAGCAGCACTGTGAGGTACACGTGATAATGTGATTTACAGAACCAGGAAATAAT
>NW_011187372.1:0-1197 GCF_000146605.3 Meleagris gallopavo | reverse complement strand
AGAGAGCTGTTCACAGATTAAGAGTATATCTGATTCCTTTTTTTTTTTGTTTTGCTGTGCTAGACTTCACTTCCCAAACTACAGAAGAGTGAAGTGAGTGTTTTCAAGCTTACAGTTTTTTGCTTATGTGGTGAATGTCTCCTTACTGCTAATACTGTTGAATCATGCAAGAACTGCACATGTTAGGGTGAACTCAGAAGGGCTGAACAGAAGGCATACTCAGAAAATGCCATTTAAGATCCATTGTGATTTTGATGTCTGCATGTTAAACCAGCAGGGCCTCCTCAAGTAATGAGCTATGGTAAATGGAGAAACTGGGGTGTTCTGACTGCATTTCAGCATAAAGAGAGTTGAAAGGCAAACAAATGTACAGGAACTAAGGCTTGTGAATCTTTGAATATTGGAGGAACCAGGCTGCTCTATTTTTTTAAATAAGTCTAGTTGGGCTAAGGCATTGAAGAAGCCTGCAGAAATTGGACATCCTGTTGAGTGTCAGGGAAAGGTAGAGAATGAGATCCCCAAAACTTATAGTATTTCTACTTAGAGTATTTCTATTTAACGTTTTATAATGTGAAAAGTATTCACTGCTTACGGAAACATCTCCCATTTCATCAGAAACATCAAGTATGTTGCTAGTGAGATGAAAAGTCAGTCTATCTGTTTTCTCTTTTGGTAGCTCTTGTCTTAGTTCTCTTAAAGGTCAGATCTAAAAGGAATTGATCTAGATGCCTTAAACTAAGAACATCATTCTGTCTCATTCTGGTTCCAGAAAGTCATTTTTTCAGGTGTTCGGTGCAAACAGCACCTCGGCTTTTGACATCAGAATTCCCCACAAGCCAAGGTATCTTGACTGTACAATTACCTTGCCTCATCTCATTCAGGCTTCTTTGATGACTAGAATCTTGAAGTTAAAGAAACTTTCCTGTGGGGTTTTGTCTATATGTGACTCAAAAAGCAGACCTACATATGGTGAGTTAATCAATCTTTACTTGAAGTACAGTGATAGCAGCTTCTTCCTTATAGAAAACATATGGGAGCAGAGTGAGTTGCTGTTCCTTCTCTTATACAGTGGCATTTTGGTAAGTGCATTAATATGTATTTGATTTTCTTCATGTGAAGGATAAGGTTAGGTTTGACTGAAAGACATACCTGACATAGGACTGTGATTCTCATTCTCTTTCTCTCTTTCTGGCCCAT
>NW_011187371.1:0-745 GCF_000146605.3 Meleagris gallopavo | reverse complement strand
ATATATATATATATATATATATTTGTTCTCTGTGTTTAAAGCAGCATGATTCACGGGAAAAGGCTTTGTAGCTCCTGTTTAGTGACCTCTCCTGGTTCCTCACCTCCTGTTCTCCGCTGATCAGAGCTGTTGGTGATTAGATGCTCAGCAGAGGTGATTGTGCAGCCTTTGAAACTCACATCCCCTGCTGCCTAGATTTCAAAGAGATAATCATTCCCAGAGACCTGCCACCAACCCTTTGCTCGAGCTTTTGTTGGTCACCTTTTGCTGTCTCTTTTTTTATAGAGCTTGAAGTATCTGGATTCTTCTGCTAGGTAAAAAAAAGTACATTCACCAAAATCTTAATGATTTTACCATTCTTTCAGAATACTTTCACCTGAAACAATATTACATATTACCTTTATATCAAATTAGTATGTTTTTGGAGTGAAACCTTCAGCTCCTATTTTATTATATAAATATATAAATATTTATATATTTAAAGGGGTACTACCTACCCCTTTAAACTCATTGCCAGGCAGCATTACTGCTTCTAGAAGCTGAGCAGAATGTCAAAAGGGCTTTGGTGCAGGCAGTGGCACCCTTTTTAACTCAGATTTAACTTTGAATATTGGAAACAGACAAGAAGGAGAAGATCTGAGCCCTCAGTCACCCTTACAGATCAGGAGAAATCTTTTTGTTCTGGGGTGTACTGTATGGCTCTTTCAGTGGAAACTTCTGATGCTGACCAATCATTACTAGACTA
>NW_011187370.1:0-478 GCF_000146605.3 Meleagris gallopavo | reverse complement strand
ATCTGATAAACAGTGAACATACGCTCTCTTGGTTCTTTAAAAGAGGAAAGCAAACCATACGTCAAAGCTGTGCTCCATCCTAAGATACTGACAGCAGGCTTGAGGTGTATTTATAGAGTTCTGATTTTTACATACGCATATATGTAAGAACACAAATATCTTTTTAAAAAATACATTCTTCAAAATTAATCTCTTGGCCTACGTTTTAGTTTTGGACTTGTTGACATATTCCAGACGCTCCTCTGGCATGTTCTCATTCAGTGGACTTCCAGCATCAGCACTGAGAAACTTTGAACTGAGCCAGTGCCTCTGAAATTACTGTGTCTTGTTCCACTAGCAGAGTGTAGCTCTGGCTGCACTTTGTGTTTTGGGAAGATCTGCAGACTGAGAAGCACTGAGCTGTAGCCGGCATTTACCCATCAGAGCCTCATTACTTCAGCCAGTCCCATGACAAAACCAGGTATTGTCTTTAACTAGC
>NW_011187369.1:0-661 GCF_000146605.3 Meleagris gallopavo | reverse complement strand
AAATTTGCCATTTCTGAGTTGCTATTTTGATTTTTGGTGGTGATTAGTTGTTTTTTTCTTTTTTCTTTTTTATATGTTGATAGTGGAATAGATTCATTATTATTTTGATGGAAATTTTGACTTTGTAGAAGTAAGCTACAAAACTATAGCAACCAAAATAATTTTTGCACTTGAACTGAATGCATATCAATAAAACTTCTTCCATGTCTAATAGGGTTTCTTCTGGTTCTTTTCCCACTTTTATTGCATATATTCCAGAATTTTGCTTGCTTTCCTGCATGCAAGATAATCAATTTGCTTATGAATGCAGGTTTCTAAGAAGAGATGTCCAAAGCCGTCAAAAATTTGAGGCAGCTGAACCACTTCTGCCAAGAATCTTTTGAAGAAACTTTCAACAATCCATGAGCAAGTGCTGAAGACAGCAGTACTCTTCTTCTTCCTTATTTAACTCAGCAGATGTATCCCTCTCGCTCAAGAAAGCCAATAATTTTGAGTCCTGTCTCATAGTATCAGTAGTTTGGAAGATTTGCCACAGTGGATTGTTCAGAGAGAATCCCTGACAACTCCTCCTCCCTGACCCTCTGGATGGCTGCAAAAAAGAGAAACACAGTCAGAAAGCTTCATCAGAATGGAGGCAGCCAGCAATGAGGCACCTATATGG
>NW_011187368.1:0-564 GCF_000146605.3 Meleagris gallopavo | reverse complement strand
TATTTATTTAAGTTATAATGCATCCAATTTGCAAGGAGATAAAATAGGTGGAATTATCACTGAAAGCTGATAAAAGTCACTGCTTAATTCAAATGTAAACTTACAAAAATCTTTTCTGATTATGCAGTCAGGCCTCATATTTTCCACAAGGAATTTTGAGATCCGTTCTCTTTTTAAACATGAGGCTTTAGCTCTTCAGCTGTAAATTACTGAACAGCTCTCAATAGAAACTTAAAAAACAAAAAACAAAAACAAGCAGTGCCCCTGTAGATTTTTCCTGTCATTAATTATAGTTCTCTACTATTCTTCATGTGAAGATCATCAATTTCTGAAGATTGTTATGAATGCTTATTTTTTCACACTAGTTGTTCCACATACATTCCCAAGCTGCTGACGCACAAGTCAAAGTTGTACTTATCCATAGTGTGGCTGTCAACTGGTATATGAAGTAAGACTATGGTGCCATGAAAACTTGTGAAAAATATTATTCATGGTCACAAATCCCCTTTGTAGGTGCAACAGATTAACTCACCTTTGTGTAGTCCAGATATTTTTAATATGATT
>NW_011187367.1:0-566 GCF_000146605.3 Meleagris gallopavo | reverse complement strand
GAACAACCAGCAGTGACACCTCCTAGCAGTAGCTCAGGGCACGTGCTGCAGCCTGAGAGACACTAGTGACAAACTTAGCAGCTCGTTGCATGAATCACTAAAGGAAAGTCTACAGCAAAAGCATATATGACAAACAAAGATGTGTTCTAAAAATTGTTTCAAGCATGTGACAGATCATTCAGTCTGCTTATGAAGAGAATATGGTGACAAAACACTTTGTAACTTTTGCCCCTCTTAAAGAAAAAACAGTTGTATTTCAGGGCTTAGGAAGCTCAGCAGGGAAGGCCTCCCCAGCAACTCTTCCCATCATATACGCATGCGATGAAATTGCTTTTCTTCTACAGTGGATTCATGCTTCCTGTTATATATGCGTGAATTAAAAAACAAAAAAACTCACAACAAGAGCAATACTGCTAAAATGCAGCACAGAAGTGCCAAAAAGACTCAAGCAATCTGCAGAAAAGATGAGACAAATTAACAATTAAACCCTTCATATTATTCACCCACTCTGTGTTTCTGGTCCTGCTCCAAGTGACCAGCACAGCACCTCCCACCAGCTCAGCAGG
>NW_011187366.1:0-1099 GCF_000146605.3 Meleagris gallopavo | reverse complement strand
TTGTGGTCCTTTTCAACCCAGGCCATTCTATGATTCTATGATTCTATATTGTACTTCCAGCAGACTGATTAACATATCCCACAAAGGCCAAGGCCTGCAAACATGAGGCTCCTTATCAGTATTCAGCAAAGCTCTTTTTTTCTCCTTTGTCTCCTGTTTGTTTTAACGGCAATTCTTCTCTTTCCCTTTCTGATCTGTTTTTCCTGAAGTGCCTATTTCCCACTCACAGAAACACTCCAGTCATATGAATTAACCCACAATATTTCTGTGAACTTGATGAAATTGTAATAGTTGATCTGCATGCAAACTTACAGTTCTCCTTGTTTGTTCCTCATCATATGCAAATTAGCATACAGTCTCTTCACTGAGAAACCCACTCCTATTCATTTCCTGGAAAGGTTATAAGAGTTTCTTCCATAATGCTTTCCTTTAGTCATTTCCTGACTTATGCAAGCAAACCTGAGGTGACTTCAGTTCAGCCCAGAGCAAATGGTGCGTAACCCAGTTTTCTTCACAGAGAAATTGTTACTTCAGTAAATATCTAGAATATATGCAAACATGACTTGAATTAAAGCAAGCATGCTCTCAATGAAGTAAAGTCACAAACATACCTAGACATTTGAGAACCTGATTCTCATTTTAATGTGGTGGCTTACAGTCCCAATCTACTGTTTTGTTTTAATGAACTATTATAGAGTAAGTTACAAACCTCATTTTATTCCAGACTGCTTTTCCACCACTTCATACTATATAACTAGCCAAGAATAAGTCTGTAGGTTCATAGGATAGTTTAGGTCATCGAGGAACTCAGGGCTTCAAACACCTCACTTAAGTTTTTGGAAGGTTGGAAAGGCCTATTTTTTCCACAAAGTTTGTCTTCATTGTTAGTTCTATACTGCCTCTATTCTTCTTGTGTTCCCACACAAACTTTTTATATCTAAGCTTGATATATTCAAACAAGGCTATGACATACTATTCTACAGTTGTGAACTGTTAATTTCATGCAGAAAATCCACTAGTAATTACTGTCTACTGAAAGTAAGAATTGCAGCACAAGATTGCACAAAGTTACATTAAATCTAAAACAAGTTTAAGAAGT
>NW_011187365.1:0-466 GCF_000146605.3 Meleagris gallopavo | reverse complement strand
AAAGCACTGGGCTGGCAGCCACTGCAAGGGACGTGGTGCGTCCCATGGGCTTCATGCCAACTGCCACTGCTGGAGGAGCTGCTGGCACCACCCAAAAACAGCATTTGGGAATAATTCCAGTGTAAATCAAGGAGCTGATGAAACACTTCTGAGCACATCTGGATCAGAGCACAGTTACCAGGCGAGCTGTGCAAATGCTTTGAGAGTGATTTTATCAGCAAACAGCAGAGACCTGAAGAAATGAAACTAAAACTGTAAGAATCCCCCCTTTGGTGTTGGTATTCAGAACTTGCCCTTGGATGGTAGGTTTAGGTTGAATATTAGGAGGAAGTTTTTCCCCCAGAGGGTGGGGAGGCACTGGAACAGGTTGCCCAAGGAGGCTGTGGATGCCCCATCCCTGCAGGCATTCAAGGCCAGGCTGGATGTGGCTCTGGGCAGCCTGGGCTGCTGGTTGGCGACCTGCACA
>NW_011187364.1:0-308 GCF_000146605.3 Meleagris gallopavo | reverse complement strand
TTTTTTTTCCCCTTACCGCCGCTCCCATTGGCAGCACAGTCCGCCAATCGGCTTCGAGGAAGGGTCAAACCAATCCCATCTCTCCTTCCTATCAGCCGCAGGTAGATCGGCCAATAGGCCGTCTCCCCTCCCACCTCGGTGGGCGGAGCGTAGCAGTCACCAACAGGCACGGGAAGGGCGGGCGGGCAGCACAGAGCGCTGTGGGACGCGGCGGACGAACAGCAGCTCCGAGAGGAGAGGAGAGGTCGGTGTGGGGCGCTCCGGCCGAGAGGAGGACGGGACTGAGGGTCAGCGGGAGCGGCGGGGAG
>NW_011187363.1:0-1007 GCF_000146605.3 Meleagris gallopavo | reverse complement strand
TTTTTGAGACTTTTATCTTTTTGAGAATGACAGAGAAAGAAGAGAATAGGCAGCAATGGGAAGAAAATGAGTGCTGTTTCCTTTTTAGTGCCATCAGCTGGTTTACAGTCGGGTCTGGGAGCCGATGTGCTGCAAGTACTGCCTGCCTTGCTGCAGCAGTGGGCAGTCTGTTAATGCTGCTTCCAAGGGCAGGAGTGTTCTGGGGGCATTTTTGTCAAGTTGTGCTCGTGTTGGTGAAACTCAAGGGTGGCAGTCCTACGCTGATACCTTCAGATTACAGGTAAGTAAAGGTGCCTCTGCCTTTGTGTGAAGATGGCAATGGAAACCCTTCACTACCCCCAGGTCATTGAGGTGATGGTGGCTGCATTTGGTGGATTTAAGAGACAAAAATAATCATTTCAGCCCTGTAATCTCTATTGCTACTGGTAGTAAATATGTATTCCCAACGAGCAGTTCTGTCTGCATTTTTCATTGCTCATGGAAGGAAAATTATGTAATTCCTCTTTTCGAACAAACAAATCCCAATACAGAGTTACCTGGAGCATCAAATCTCCTGTGAGCAAAGCCAGTAGCGGCCTTACAGACTTCACTTGTACAGTATCTGCGCTGTTTATAGTAAAGACCTATGAGAAAAGAGAATAAAACTGTGTTAAAATAGGAATTCTCCCAACCTAAAATCAGTGTTTTTCTGTGGTGAATTTCAAATAAATGAAAAATGGCTTTGCTGAGCTCTGCAAACCTGAGAACAACAGTACTCTTCCTTGGGTTAAAAGCACTCATCGTATTTTTCTGCTGAGCTCTTACAGCACAGAGGGGGGTGCTGGGACCAGGCAGGCCCTGGGATGTGTTGGCTGATGTTCAACTGCTGACCTGATTGATTTCTGTTTGTCTCCATAAGTAATTACAAAGGCTTAGACAGTGAGCCCTGAAGCTTAGCTGAGTTGCTGTTGAAGTCCTGTGATTCTAATGACAAAAAAACGTACTTTCCTTCACAATCACAACTCAAG
>NW_011187362.1:0-899 GCF_000146605.3 Meleagris gallopavo | reverse complement strand
CATAACATCATGCAATGCACTGGGGTTTTGACTGCTGATGCTCAAGTTCCGGGTGCCTGTCCAGCGGAGAAGAGCAGCTACGTTTCCCAGGGGGCTTTGCGGTCAGCGAGGAGATATAACTCCCGGCAAGGTCACCTGATGCTCTCTCTTCTCTGCCTGCGCTGCTTCGCTTGCGCTTCTCTGCCTGCGCTGCTTCGCTTGCGCTTCTCTGCCTGCGCTTCTCGCCTGCGCTTCTCTGCCTGCGCTTCTCATCTCAGCGTTGTGGTAAGGCCAATCCACCATCAATTTCACATTCTCTCTCCTTATAAAATTCTGTTGATACCATATTTAGTAAATTACTTTGTTTTACCTCAGATTGTTGCCACTGTTTTCAATTATTTCGGGGTCCCTTATTTTTTTTTCCGGGGGCGCGGATCCGCGGATCCCTCCGCCCTTCTAGTCACGGAACCGGGCCGAACCAGCCCGTAAACCGTTGACACCAGGGAGGTGGGAGTAAGGCAGGTAGTGTTGGGAAATCACAGGAGCCTATGTACATCTAAGTACTTCATTTATATAAGAATCTAGTCTCCTAAATCCTGAGCCACAAAATTTATAAAATATTTTCCTCCAGTTTCACAAGTGAACAGTCATAGGAGCAATCAAAACTAAGTATTAACTTCCTTGTGACTTAGTTTAAAAGATAGCAGAGGTATTCTGAATATAAGTGAACAACAACAAAAAAAATCTAAGCACTAACAGTCAACGTTTCATCATGGTCAGATTCAAAATTAAGTACTTCAGAATTCCATTCACAATATTTCTCTCCATTCAAGTGAATCTAGCAGCTTTCATGGCGGATTTCCTTGCAGGTGTATAATTTACAAGGTAGACAATCTACTTCCAGTATCATGTCATTTGCT